>NW_017732009.1:870332-879583 GCF_001890085.2 Hipposideros armiger | reverse complement strand
AACGTCCTCCACAACTAGACTGAAGAACAAAAGGACAGCAACTTGTCTCTTCCCCCTCCCCCAATTCCCCAGCATTGTTCCCATACCCCAATTCCCCAATAAAAATCTTTAAAAAAAACATTGGGGTTTATTATTATTTTTTGAATGAGTGTCTTGGGTTTTTCTGGATAGATGCCTGAGTGGAATTGCTGGGTCATAAGGTAGTTCCATTTCCAATTTTCTGAGATACCTCCATACTGATTTCCATAGTGACTGCACCAATCTGCAGTCCCATCAACAGTGTAGCAGGGTTCCCTTTTCTCCACAACCTCACCAGCACTTGTTGTTTGTTGATTTATTGATGATAGCGATTCTGACCAGAGTGAGGTGGTATCTCATTGTGGTTTTTATTTGCAATTCTCTAATGATTAGTAAGGTTGAGCATTTTTTCATATGTCTGTTGGCCATCTGTATGTCCTCCTTAGAGAAATGTCTCTTCATACCCTCTGCCCATTTTTTAATTGGGTTGTTTGTTTTTTGGTGTTGAGTTGCATGAGTGTTTTATAAATTTAGGATACTAACTCCTTAGCAGGTACATCGTTGACAAATATCTTCTCCCATTCAAGAGGCTGCCTTTTTGTTTTATTGATGGTTTCCTTAGCTGTGAAAACTTTTAAGTTTGATGTAATCCCATATCTTTACTTTTTCTTTTATTTCCCTTGCCTGAGGAGATCTATCAGTAAAAATATTACTGAGGGTAATGTTTGCAAATTTACTCTCTATATTTTCTTCTAGGAGTTTTATGGTTTCAGGTCTTACATTTAAGTCTTTCATCCACTTTGAATTTGTTCTCATATATGGTGTTAGGAGGTGATCCAGTTTCATTTATTTTGCATGTGTCAGTCCAATTTTCCCAGTATCATTTATTAAATAGACTATCTTTACTCCAATGTAAATTCTTGCTTCCGTTGTCATAGATTAGCTGATCATATATGAATGTATTTATTTCTGGGCTCTCTATTCTGTTCCATTGGTCTATGTATCTGTTTTAATGCCAGTACCATACTGTTTTGATTACTGTAGCCTTGTAGTATGATTTGATGTTGGGTAGCGTGATTCCACCGACTTTGTTTTTATTTCTCAGGAGTGCCATGGCGATTCAGGGTCTTTTATGGTTCCATATAAATTTTCGGATTACATTATCTATTTCTGTGAAAAATTGCCCTTAGTAGTTTGACAGGAATTGCATTGAATCTATATATTGCCTTAGGCAGTATGGACATTTTAACCATATTAATTCTTCCTATCCGTGAGCATGATATGTGTTTCCATTTATTTGTATCTTCTTTAGTTTCTCTCTTCAGTGTCTTATAATTTTCTGAGTACAGGTCTTTTACTTCTTTGATTAAATTTATTCTTAAGTATTTTATAGTTCTTGAAGCAGCTGTAAATAAGACTGTTTTCTTAATTTCTCCTTCTGGTAGTTTGTTATTGGTGTATATAAATACAACAGATTTCTGAATATTGATTTTGTATCCTGCTACCTTACTGAATTTATTTATCAGTTCCAATAGATTTTGGTGGAGTATTTGGGGTTCTGTATATACAGTATCATGTCATTTGTATATAATGACAATTTTTCTTCCTCCTTATCAATTTGGATGCCTTTTATTTTTTTCTTGTCTGATTGCTGTGGCTAGAACTTCCAGAACTATGTTGAATAAAAGTGAAGAAAGCAGACAGCCTTGTCGTGTTCCTGATATTGAGGGGAATGGTTATAACTTATCCCCATTGAGTATGATGTTAGCTGTGAGTTTATCATATATGGCCTTTGTTGTGTTGAGATATGATCCCTCTATTCCCACTTTGCCAAGATTTTTAGTTTGTTTGTTTGTTTTTAAAGATTTTTATTGGGGAATTGGGGGGATGGGAACAGTGCTGGGGAATTGGGGAAAGGGGAACAGACAAGTTGCTGTCGTTTTGTTCTTCAATCTAGTTGTGGAGGATGTTGCTTCACTCGCCCAAGTTGGCACCATCATTGCGCTCTTCTCTGGCGAGGCAGATCAGTCGCCGGCTTCTGGACGGCCACTCACTGCGGCTGTTGGCCGCTCACGCTGGCTGCTGGCCACACACGGTAGCCCATGGCAATCCACTGCCACAGGGGCTGCAGCCTACGCCATCACCGGGGACTCACGGCAGCCCAGCTCCAGGTTGAGCTGAGGTTCAGCATCTTAGCTGTGGAGGGCAGTGTTACTGGCCCTCATATGTGGGATCCGAACCGGGGCCCTCTGGCGTCCCAAGCGAGTTCTTAACCATCGCGCCACTCGGCCGGCCCAAGAGTTTTTTTTTTTTTTTATCAATAATGGCTGTTGTATTTTGTCAAATGCTTTTTCTGCATCTAATGATATAAGCATATGATTTTTACTTTTTATTTTGTAGATGTGTTGTATCACATTAATTAATTTGCAGATATTGAACCAACCTTGCATACCAGGGATGAACCCCACTTAATCGTAGTGTATGATCTTCTTGATGTATTGCTGAATATTGTTTGCTAATATTTTGTTGAGGATTTTTGTGTCTGTGTTTATCAGGGATATCAGCCTGTAGTTTACTTTTTCTGTACTGTCTTTGTCAGATTTTAGGATCAGGTGATAGTGGCCTCATAGAGTTTGGGAGCCTTCACTTCTGGATTTTTGGCATAGTTTGAGTAGAATAGGTGATAATTCTTATTTGAATGTTTGGTAAAATTCACTTGTGAAGCCATCTGGTCTAGGGCTTTTGTTTTTTGGGAGCTTGTTGATTAGTGATTCAATTTCCTTGGTAGTAATCAGTCGATTCAGATTTTCTGTTTCTTCTTGAGTTAGGTTTGGAAGGTTGTATGCTTCTAGAACATTATCCATTTCTTCCAGATTGTCAAATTTGTTGACATATAGTTGCTCACAGTATTTTCTTAAAATTTTGTGTATTTCTGTGGTGTCTGTTTTCACTTCTCGTCTTTCATTTCTGAATTTACTGATTTGTGTCCTCTCTCTCTCTCTTTTTTTGTTTTTTGATAAGTCTGGCTAGAGGTTTGTGAATTTTGTTTATCTTCTTAAAAAACCAGCTCTTGGTTTTATTTATCTTTTGTATTGTTTTCTGGTCTCTATTTCATTTATTTCCACTTTGGCATTTATGATCTCCTTCTTTGTACTCCCTCTGGGCTTATTTTGCTGTTCTTTATCCTGTTCCCTGAGGTGTAATGATAACCTGTTGATTTGAGATGTTTCTTGTTTCTTTTTTTTTTTAAAGATTTTATTAGGGAATTGGGGGAGGGGAACAGCGTTGCGGAATCGGGGAAGGGGAACAGAGAAGTTGCTGTCTTTTTGTTCTTCAGTCTAGTTGTGGAGGACGTCGCTTCACTGGACCATGTTGGTACTATCATTGCATTCTTCCTGGGTGAGGCAGTCACTCACCAGCCATTGGATGGCCACTCACAGTGGCTCAGCAGCTCACAAAAGCACACGCCAGCTGCCAGCCAGCCCCACTGCAGCCTACGCCGTCACCGGCGACTCATGGCAGCCGAGCTCCAGGTCGAGCTGTTGTTCACCATCTTAGCTGTAGAGGGCGCAGCATCACTGGCCCTCATGTGGCATCCGAACTGCGGCCCTGCTGCTCAGAGTTCATGTTCCCAAGCCAACTCTTAACCAATGCGCCACACGGCCGGACCCCATATAACTTTTTGAATTAGTGTTTTGGATTTCTCTGGATAAGTACCCAGGAACAGAATTGCTGGGTCATAAGGTAGTTCTATTTTTTATTTTTTGAGAAACCTTCATACTCTTTTCTATAGTGGCTGCACCAACTTGCAATCCCACCAAAAGTACACAATGATTCCCTTTTCTCCACATCCTCACCAACACTTGATGTTTGTTGATTTATTGTTGATGACCATTCTGACAGGTGTGAGGTGATATCTCATTGTGGTTTTTATTTGCATTGCTCTCATAGTTAGTGACATTGAGCATCTTTTCATATGTCTATTGGTCATCTATATATCCTTTTTGGAAAAATGCCTATTCAGGTCCTCTGCTCATTTTTAAAATTGGATTCTTGTTTTTATTGGTGTTGAGTTGTATGAGTTTTTAAAATTAATTTTGGATATTAACCCCTTATCAGATGTATTATTGGTGAATATCTTCTCCCATTCAGTAGAATGTCTTTTTATTGATGCTTTCTGTAGCTGTGAAAAACTTTTTAGTTTGATGTAGTCCCATTTGTTTATTTTGTTTGTTTGTTTTTTTCCTAGCCCAAGGAGATATGTCAGTAAAAATGTTAGTAAGGGTATTTATTTCCTGTGTTTTCTTCAAGGAGTTTTATGATTTTGGGTCTCACATTTAAGTCTTTAATCTATTTGGGGTTTATTCTTGTATGGGGTATCAGAAGGTGGTCCAGTTTCATTTTTTTGCATGTTTCTGTCCAGTTTTCCCAGCACCATTGATTGACTTAATAGATTGTCTTTACCCCTGTGTATATTATTGCTTCCTTTGTCATACATTAAATGACCATTTAGGCATTTATTAGGGTTTATTTCTGGGCCCTCTATTCTCTTCCATTAATCGATGTGTCTGTTTTTATGCCAATACCATGCTTGTTTTGATTACTATGGCATTGTAGTATAGTTTAATACCAGGCAGCGTGATACCCCCAGCTTTGTTCTTCTTTCTCAGGATCGCCATGCCTATTCAAGGTCTTTTATGGTTCCCTATAAGTTTTAGGATTCTTCATTCTAGTTCTATGGTAAATGCCATTGGTATTTTGATAGGGATTGCACTGAATCTATAAATTGCTTTGGGTAGTATGGACATTTTAACTATAGCAATTCTTCTTATCCATGAACATGGTATATGTTTCCTTTTTTTTAATGTCTGTCTTCAATGTCTTATAATTTTCTGAGGTCTTTTAGCTCCTTGGTTAAATATGTTCCTATATATTTTTGATGCAATTGTAAATGGGATTGTTTTCTTAATTTCTCTTCCTCCTAGTTCATTATTGGTGTATAAAAAATGTAACCAATTTCTGAATACTAATTTTGTATCCTGCTACTTTACTAAATTCATTTATCAGTTCAAATAAAGTTTTTGGTGGATCCTTTGGGGTTCTTTATATATAGTATTTTATCTGCAAATAATGACAGTTTGACTTCTTCCTTTGTAATTTGGATGCCTTTTATTTCTTTTTCTTGTCTGATTGCTGTTGCTAAGACTTCCAGTAGTATGTTGAATAAAAGTGATGAAAGTGGACATCCATGTCTTGTTTCTGATCTTAAGGAGACTGCTTTTAGCTTTTCCCCATTGAGTGTGATGTTAGCTGTGGGCTTATCATATATGGCCTTTATTATGTTGAGATGTGTCCCTTCTATTCTCACTTTGCTGAGGGTTTTTATCACAAATGGATGTGGGGTTTTATCAAATGCTTTTCCTGGATTTTTTATATGACCATATGATTTTTATTTTTCATTTTGCTTATGTGGTGTATCACATTAACTGATTGGCATATATTGAACTAACTTTGTCTATCAGGAATGAATCCCACTTGATCGTGGTATATGATCTTTCTAATGTATTGCTGAATTCGAGTAGCTAACATTTTGTTGAGGATTTTTGCATCTATGTTCTTTCGGGATATCAGCCTATAGTTTTCTTTTAATGTAATATGTCCATGTGGTTTTGGATTCAAAATAATGGTGGCCTAGTAAATGAACTTAGGAACCTTCCCTCCTGTTGAGATATTTGAAATAGCTTGGGAAGAATAGGTGTTTATTCTTTTTTGAATGTTTGGGAAACTTCACCTGTGAAGCCATCTGGTCCAGGACTGTTGTTTGTTGAGAGCTTGTTGATTACTGATTCAATTTAATTAGTAATAATTGGTCAGTTCAGATTTTCTCTTTCATGTTGATACAGCCTTGGAAGATTTTATGTTTCTAGGAATTTATCCATTTCTTCCAGATTGTCCACTTTGTTGGCATGTAATTTCTCATAATATTTTCTTAAAATTTTTTGTATTTCTGTGGTGTTGGTTGTCACTTCTAATTTTCATTTCTGATTTTACATATTTGGGTCTTCTCCCTTTATTTCTTGATGTGTCTGGTTAAAGGTTTGTCAATTTTGTTTACCTTTTCAAAAAAGTAACTCTTGGTTTCATTAATCTTTTGTATTTTTTTAGCATCTATTTTGTTTATTTCCACTCTGATTTTTATTGTTTCCTTGTTTGTACTCACTTTGGGCTTTGTTTGCTGTTATTTATCCAGTTCCCTTTGGCAAAATTAGACTGTTTATTTGAGATTTTTCTTGTTTCTTGAGGTGGGCCTGCATTGCTATGAAATTTCCTCTTGGGGCTGCTTTTGCTATGTCACATTGATTTTGGGTCATTGTGTTTTCACTTTTGTTTGTCTCAAGTTATCTTTTGATTTCTTCCTAGATCTCATTTTTTACCAATTCATTATTTAGTTGCATGTTATTTAATCTCCACATGTGTGTGTGATTTTCAGTTTTTTTCTTGTAATTGATTTGTAGTTTCATGCCACTGTGGTGAGAGAAGTTGCTTGATATATTTTCAATCTTCTTAAATGCATTGAGACTTGTTTTGTGGCCTAACATGTGTTCTATCTTGAAAAATGTCTCATGTGCACTTGAAAAGAATGCATATTCTACTACTTTGGGGTGAAATGCTCTAAAAATATCAATTAAATCCATCTGGTCTAGTGTGTTATTTAAGGCCACTGTTTCCATGTTGATTTTCTGTCTGAAATATCTGTCTATTGGCGTTAATGGGGTGTTAAAGTCCCTATGATTGTGTTACTGTTGATCTCTGCCTGTATATCAGTCAATATTTGTTTCATATATTTGTGTGCTCCTATGTTTGGTGCATAGATGTTTACTAGGGTTGTGTCTTCTTGTTGGGTTGGTCCCTTTATCATTATGTAATGTCCCTCTTTGTCTCTTATTATAGTCTTACTTTGAACGTCTACTTTTTCCGATATAAGTATTACTACTTCAGCTTTTTTCTCATTTCTATTTGCATGAAACATCTCTTTCCATCCCTTTCCTTTCAGTCTGTGTGTATCTTTTGATCTGAGGTGGATCTCTTCTAGACTGCATATGTCTGGGTTTTGTTTTCTTATCTATTCAGCCACCCTGTGTCTTTTGATTGGAGCATTTAATCTATTTACATTTAAAGTGATTATTGATAGGTACATAGTTATTGCCATTTTATTCATATTTTTATCTTCTTTGTTTGTTTTCCCCCTTCTGCTTAAAAAAGCCCTTTGAACATTTCTTGTAATACTGGGTTGGTGGTAATGAATTCCTTTAGCCTTTTCTTGTCTTGGAAGTTTTTTATCTCTCCTTTAATTTAATTTAATTTAATGATTATTTTTTTAATCAAAGTTCCTTGAGGTGACAATTGTTAATAAAGTTACATAGGTTTCAGGTGTACAATTCTGTAATACATCATCTATGTATCACATTGTGTGTTCACCACCCAGAGTCAGTTCTCTTTCCATCACCATATATTTAATTCCTTTTCTCCTTCAGTTTTGAATGATAGCCTTGCTGGGTAGAGTAGTCTTGGTTGTAGGCCCTTGTTTTTCATCACTTTGTGTATTTCTTGCCCTCCCCACACCAACGAGCAATTCTCAGACACCAGCGGAGTGACTAAGAATTCAACTGAATTCTCACACTGTCTGATAGTGTCAGAGTGCACAGGTTAAGAGATCAGTCTCACAAGACTGTCCCCCAACTTCAGATTCTCATCGCAAGTTCAGGTTGCAACTTGTGGTTCTGACCAGTAAACTACAAATTAGAGGTTCCCATGACCCTCTCCTCAGGTTCAATTAATTTGCTAGAGTGGCTCATAGAACTCAGAGAAATACATTTACAAGTTTATTAAAGGATATCATAAGGATACAGATGAGCATCCAGATGGAAGAGATATATAGGGCAAGGTACATGGCAAGGGGTGTGGACCTTTCATGCCCTCTCCAGGTGTGCCGCTCTCCCTGCACCTAAAGATGTTCATTAAACCTAGAAGCTTTCTGAACCCCATACTTTTGGGATTTTACAGAAGTTTCACCACATAAGCATGATAGATCATTCATTCCATTTTCAGCCTCTCTCCTTTCTCAAGAGACTAGGGGGCAAGGCTGAAAATTCAAAGCTTCTAATCAAGGCTTGGTCTTTCTGGTGACCAGCCTTCATCCAGGAGCACACTAAGAGTCATCTCATTAGAACAAAACACATTCCAATATCCAGGAAATTACAAGAGTTTCAAGAGCTTTGTGCCAAGAACCAGGGACAGAGATATACTTGTAGATATTTATTTTCCTATCTAAACAATAAGATCATGTCTTGTGTTATAAATCCAAGCATTACAAAAATTATCAGATTCTAATTGTAATTGCATTAAATTTATATACTAATTTTGGGAGAATTAAAATTGTTATTATAGTTTGGCTTTCCATCCAAAACCATGATATGAAATTTTATTTGTTCAAGAAAGCTAACTTTTCTAGCAGCCAGCATGAGCAGCTGGCAGCTGGTGTGAGCTGCCAAGAGCCACCATGAGCAGCCATCCAGAGGCCGGTGACCGATCTGCCTCACCTGGGAAGAGCTCAATGATAATACCAACATGGGCCAGTGAGGCGACATCCTCCACAACTAGACTGAGGAACAAGGGGACAGCAACTTGTTTGTTTCCCTTCCCCGATTTCCCAACGCTGTTCCCCTCCCCCAATTCCCCAATAAAATATTTTTAAAATGAGCTAACTTTTACTGGGCTTACATTATAGCCAATGTTATAAGTCGAGAGTCATAATAAGAGATCTAACTATTGAAGAAACGGAGATAAAAGTGGTCATTATTTGCTGACACTTTGATTTCTCACTGTAAACTATAAAATAATGAACTTAAAGTCAATAAACACTATAGATATTAAAAATGTGGTAAATACAAAATAAGTACAGGTAGCTCTCATTCTCACTATCCAAACTGTTACTCGACTGATGTGAAAAACTTCATACCCAAATGTCACTATCTGAATCAAAAACTTGCTATAATGGACCCATATATGTACACCATTAAAAATAAAAAATTACCGGGGCCGGCCGAGTGGCACGTTGGTTAAGAACTGGCTTGGGACGCCAGAGGGCTCCGGTTCGGATCCCACATATGAGGGCCAGTGACACTGCCCTCCACAGCTAAGATGCTGAACAACAGCTCAACCTGGAGCTGGGC
>NW_017732009.1:840355-870256 GCF_001890085.2 Hipposideros armiger | reverse complement strand
GGCCAGCAGCCGCAGTGAGCAGCCATCCAGAAGCTGGCGACTGATCTGCCTCGCCCGCAAAGAGCGCAATGATGCTGCCAAGTTGGGCCAGTGAAGCAACGTCCTCCACAACTAGACTGAAGAACGAAATGACAGCAACTTGTCTGTTTCCCTTCCCCCAATTCCCCAGAGCTGTTCCCATCCCCCAATAAAAATCTTTAAAAAAAAATTAAAAAAAAATAAAAATAAAATAAATAAAAAATAGAAAATTACCACTAGCTATATTTTATTTTGCTAAATGTCATCTGTGACAATTACATGTCTTTAACATGTTATTTTATGGTTTATTTACATGAAAGTATGTGGTTGGTACAGCATAGGAGGAAAATAATTGCATCTAATACTGTATAATATCACTGCATATTGCAAGTAAACATACCCACTAAAGAGGTCATTAAGGATTAAATAATTACTGTTTTAGATTACTGCTTTATATTATGTTGAAATCTTTGGTGGATATTTACATAGGTGTCTAAGAGTGCTTTAGTGATATTTGAGGAAATTGATTAGTTATTGGGAGGGTTGGCACACATTGTTTCTTTAAAGCAATGTTCTGCAGGCTCTTGCTTTTAGAACATTTATATGCCAATATGTTTTTAGGCACTGACTAGGTTCGGATAATGAGTGATGCCTGTAATCTAAAATAGTAGATTCCCTCTATTATACTAGCAAAACAAGTTTGGGAGAAAATGGGAGAAGATATATTCACAATGGTCAATTATTTGCGGGAAACCAGAGTAGTGTTGGACTCTACATATGATTAGTCAGTCTCTAAGATGTCTCTCAATGAGCCCAGCTTCCTTGCAGTCCACGTTGCAAGGACTTGATTTTTCTGGCCAACAGCCCAGGGGAATCTGAGGCCTTATCAGTGCCATGTGAGTGACCTTGGAAGCAGATCGTCCCATAATCAAGCCTTGAGGTGACTGCAGCCTTGGCTGGCACCTGGATTGCAGCTTTGTGAGAGACCTGAGGCAGAGGCATCCAGCTAAGCCACAACCAGATTGCTGAGCCACAGAAACTGTGAGGTAATAAATATTTACTGTTTTAAGTCACTAAGTTTTGGGGTAATTTGTTATGCAGTGATTGATAACTAATATACCATCAGAATGTAAGGGATGTGAAGAAGTGACACTGAGAATATCTGCTTCACCACTCTATCTCTCTAGCATTTAGTACAGTCCGTTGTGCAAAGTAGGCTTTCAATGAATACTCGAATGAATGAATGAATGAACAAACGAATGAACGAAAAGCCAAGAAAATGGTCTTTTCCCCAACTTGTCACATTTAGTAACCTGGGACCTAAAGCAGCTCATTTTATGCACAGAATCTTATAAAAAGCTGTTCTGATAAGAGTTGCAATGTATTTGTGACCCGTCCTCTAAGCAGAGGACCTAAAATGAGACCAGAGAACAAGACAGGGAACCAACAGTGTGGCACCTCTCCCTCTTCTGCCAGAGAAACATTTTTCTCCCAAAGTTTCCAGGTCTACAGAGATGCAGCACTACTTCCAATAGAAGGGACCTTTAACATTATCACCCCTAAAAGAGGAGATTGAATTGCCATCTTCATTTCAGAAGTGGGTCTTTGTTTAACATTTACATATATAAAGGGTTCCTTAAGTGTTTTTTCCCACAACAAAGGAATAGTTTGCTTTAGGGGAGCTTTGGTCACTACTCATTTCTAGAAAGAAACTGCTTGCAGCTTGGAAGTGACATTTTGTTGTTGCTGTTTTTCCTTTTCCCCAGATTAACCACAGAAGTTTTAAAACAACACCTTAAGAGTTTTGATTTTCACATGAGCCCACTTGGAATACTGGAGCCCATAGATCCCCTGCCCCTCCAAGCTACTAATCAACTGCCCTGGCTCAGTTTCTTTCCCAGATTTATATCATTATATCATAAATGTTTGTTTTCTCTTAAAGCCCTGTGAGAGGAAAAGTTCATTGACCATGTCAAATATAAAAAAAAGGATGTTAAAAATGGAGCTTAATTCATGTTAACAGATCTGGTTGTTACACCTGGGAAAAGACTATTACAATTTCAAGTGGTTACATTTTCTCCTAACTGTGAAAATGAAGCTCAAAAAAACCCAAAAAAAACCAGTGAATTATTTATTCAACTCTTTCATTGGTTCCCTTTATGAATAGGAAAGATGACAAGAGTAACTTCAACCCATTTTCTTTGCTAGCTTCCTAGCATTGTAGCTCAAACTTGTTCTTATCTAAACAATTGTACTCTGTTCTAACTTCATACAGACGGAAATGTTTTTCTCAAGATAAATGTTGTGGATGTAAGCATTTCAGGGTTTTTTACCTCAAAATTCAGAACTTAATTCAGTAAACTTTTATGGCATCTCCTATGTGAATATATTGCCTGTCCTCAAGGAATTCATAATCTACTAAGAATTATAAGAGATGATAATGGCATCTTTTATTGAGCGCCCATAGTGCCAAACACTTTTTCCCCAGATGACCTCCTTTAGTCTTCACAGAAACCTATTAAGTGGTATACTAATATTATTATCTTAACTTTACAGATAAGGAAAGCGAGTCCTAGAGAGGTCAAATGCTTTGTCCCCAAGGTCAGTTACACAGTTTACAACAGATTCATTGGGGATTAAACCCAGGTCTCTCTGTTACTGGAGTTGTGAGCTGACAACAGATTATAATACAAAGATTGTTAGCGCGGACTCTGGTATGAAAATCTGCTGGGTAGACTCCAGTAAACCAAAGCCTGGGGGTCCCTTGGGGTGGGGGAATAGAGAGCAGGGTTGCAGAGTTGACACTCAAAGGAACTGATGGAAGGGCATCACCAGGTAGGTGTGGAGCCTGAGGCTGCATTTTACTCATGGGTGGAAACCTCACCTGGCCCAGTACACAGCGAGGGCTGACAAATTTATAGCTCTCTTTTGATTCTCCAAGAGATAGTAAATGATTGTTTTAAGTCAGTAGTGATTTAACTGCTTAGTATCACTAACAAGACAAGACATAATGTGTTGTAAGTGGCATAAGAGAGCTTTATATAAAATGCCATTAGGGTTCAGATGATACAAATAATAACAAAAGCTTGCATTTTCAGAATGCTTCCTCCAACAAGCACTGTGCTAAGTGCCTTACATTCATCGTCTCACTCAATCCTCACAATGCTTACCTTATGAAGTGGGTAACATTTCTCATGCCCATGGATAACTCTGAGTTGAGCATCTTGTCCAAGGCTATATAGCTAGTAAGCCGCAGAGCTAGATTCAAACCCAGATCTGTGTGGTTAACCTCAGAGAGCTTCTTGGTGTCTGACTCAGGACAGTTTTTATGCAGCAGGTGGAATTTGAGATGGACCGTAAAGGATAGGTAGATGACCATAGGCAGAGATCTAAGCAACAGGGCAGAGCCTGAGCAAAGGCAAGCACGTGGTTGGAGGTGGAGCCAAGTGCAGGAACAGCAAGTGGAATAGTTTGCCTGAAGCTTCTGGTGGTCAAAGAGCTACAGGGGAAGAGAAGACTGAAGAGAGCAATTGGGACCACGTTTTGGAGGTCTCTGAATTCCAAGCTAGAGCTGCCAAAACAAAGTATCACAAACTGTATGGCTTAATGAAGAGAAATTTATTGTCTCATAGTTCTGGACGCCAAGAGTCTGCAATCAAGGAGTTGGCAGGGTTGTTTCCTTCTTAGGGCTATGAGAGAAGCATCTGTACTTGTCTTCTCTTTGACTTTTAGATGATCTTCTTCCTGTATCTTCACAATGTCTCCCCCCTTGTGTCTGTGTCCAAATATCCTTTTCTGATAAAGACACTGGTCAGGTTGGATTAGGGCCCACCCTAATGATCTATTTTAACTTGATTACCTCTGTGACGACCCTATCGCTAAGTAAGGTAACACCCTGAAGTACTGGGCTACCACATATGAATTTGGGGAGGTGGCACACAATTCAACCTATAACTCTAATCAGGCAGATTCTACAGTGGTTTTATGGAGTCTGCTTCATTTTGAGAAAACTGTTGTTTAATTTCAGACTTTCATATCAGGTACATAAAATCAAGTGATGCAACTTATATGAAATAAACAGGGTAACAAATCTCACAGGCATCAGTGTGGTGAGAAGAAAAAGAAAGCTTATCCATTTAAAACAAGAACCAACTACAGACATTTTTGCATCAAGAACAAGGGGCATAGGGCCGGCTGAGTGGCTCAGTTGGTTAAGAGCTCGCTCAAAGGTTTGAGCCCTGAGCAACAGCGGTTCGAGTCCAGCCCGAGCTGAGCTGCCGCTAAGCTGCCAACAGGTGGCAGGATGGCTCAGCTAAAAAAAAAAAAAAAAGAACAAGGGGCATTATTTATTTCCAAGGAGATGACTCTTTGTTTAGGAAAATGTCTTGATGACATATGTGAGTGTAAATGGTGAACCACACATCACTTACCCAGCCCTGGGCATTGTTTAAAAGGGGAGAATAAAACAAATAATTAAATTCCTCATTATACTGAAGGTTGACTTTGAAAAATGGAGATTGGGTAAAGATGATATAAGGAGGAAGGAAAGTGAGAGAAGGGGAAGGGAAAGGAAGGGAAGAGAAAGAAGAAGTCAAACATGACAGATAGGAAACAGGGAATAATGTTGGGCAATTTGGTATGATGGGGTGGACAAAGATGTACAATATTCAATTGTTAGTTGTTTATTATATTGTGAATAATGTGACCCTTCCATTCAAATGGCTTCTACATGTGATATCCTTTTGATAATGGTGTTTAGAGGGATTAATAGTAAAAGATCTCAATTCTATGATTAGGTCTAAATAGAACAGAGAAAAGAATGACTACAGAAAGCAAGATATTCCTGAGATCAAGAGCTTAGTGGAAAAAGCATTGAAGTCTCAGAGTTTTGGAACTAGGCTAGGTAGGGACCACTACTTATTAGCAGTGTGGCCTTAAGGAAGTGAATTAACCTCTGAAGCCTCAATTTCCTCTTCTTGGAAGTGGGGACAAAAATGGAACCTATCTCATATGGTTGCTGTGTGGAGAATTAAATGAGATAATGGTTGTAAAATATTTGGAACAATGCCAGACACATAATTAAGTAAACAATAAATATTAACCATGAGAAAGACCAAGAGACTTATAGCGGTACTTGGAATGGGGACTCAAAACCTTTTTTTTCTAACTATTGAAAAAATGGATTAGGCCAGGAGGGAGGTTTCGGGAAGACCCAGGCTGTAAACATCTGGGTTGCTCTGGGGAGTAACGATACTTCTGTAGGAGTGTAGTATGCATAGGAAGACTGAAATTAAGAAAGTTCCTGGAAGAAAATCAAGGGAAAATATCTCTTTTAATTAATTCAATTACTGATAAGTACCCCTCATCTCACTGTTGCTCTTTCTGTCTCTTTCACAGTTTGGCTCTGTTTTTAGCATTTGTGCTGCTGGATGAGTGACTCCCTTATACCCATTTATACTTTATTATGATAAATTGCAAGAATGAAGAAAAGCATAGAGAAAAAGCGTCATGAACACCTATGTGCCCACAACCTATTGCTATCAAATCTGAACATGTTGCCTTGTTTTCTTCATTTCTGTTTGTTTACTTATTTTTTAGAAATAAGACATTATAGATACAATTGAAGTCTCCCTCCCCCCCCGCCCCCGCCCCCCCCGGGGCACTTCTTCCCTTCCATTCTGTGAATGCTTCTCCCAGGAATATGAGAATATGATTCTTTGGAATACAATATGAATTATGTTCCCTGGAGTTGTGCAACAGCAGTCCAGGATCCTGAATTAGATGTTTTTCATTCTTATGTCTGTTTTAGTACTTTTAATACTGATGCAGATACATAGATCTGTATTCATTTATTTCACTAGCCTAAAATTCCATTGTATGAATATGCTACAATTTATCTTTTCTCCTGTTGATAGACATTTAGCTCGCTCTCTCTCTCTCTCTCTCTCTCTCTCTCTCTCTCTCTCTCTCTGCTGTTGCTGTAATGAACATTCTTGTACATTGTGCAAGGAATTACATTTCTCTAAGGAATATACAGGAGTAGAACTGTGCATATATCTATCAGGTATTGACAAATTGCTCTCCAAAGTAATTGTATTAATTTAAAGTAATTGTAGTGGTATACTAAATCCACCAGTGGTGTATGAGTTAATACTGTTTCACATCTTCATCAACAATTGATATTGTCAGATTTTATAATGGTTGTCAATTCAATGGTTAGGAAATAGCTTATTTAATTTAGTTCTATTATTTTAACCTTGTTATTTTAATAATTATTGGTGAGGTTGAGTGTATTTTCATAAATTTATTGACCATTTGGGTTGCTTCTGTGAATTACCTACTCATGTCCTTTAAGGGTTAAATGAAGTTTTATATGTAAAGTACACAATACATGCTAGCTATTATTATTTGCTTGTTTTCCTATTGGATTGCTATTGATTTGTAGTTCTTATATATTTTTATATAAATCGTTTGTTATGAGTTGCAAATATTTTCTCCCATTCTGTAATCTGTATTTTCATTTTTTGTGTTGTGCATACATTTTAGATTTCAATGAGTCAAACTTATCTTCTTTTCCTGTATGTTTTTGTCCCTCCTTTCCCCATTGATATATAATGTCATCTGTTGTGTATCAAGTTTGTATGGGTTTGTTTCATAGTTTTCTCTTTGGTTACATTGGGCAATTTGTCTGTCCCTGCACCGGTACCATATTGTCTTGATTACTTGAGTTCTATAGCATAAACTGTAAAGTAAGTTCCTTCTGCTTTGCTCTTTTTCATAAAAGTTTTCAAATCTTCTTGGCATTTTCTTCTTCCATAGAAATTTTAGAATCAATTTATAAAATCCCACAAAAATTTTGATAAGATTTTGGTTAGAATTGTGTTGAATTCAAGGATTAATTTGGGAGAATTGACATTTTTTATGACATTGAGCCTTCCCATTCATGGACCTGGTACAGTACTCTCTTTTTAAACTTCTTCTTTTGTTTTTCAGTAAATTTTTATTATTTCTCCCCTAAGGTCTCATACAAATATTGTTTAATTTATCCCTAGATACTATATTAGTCAGGGTTCTCCAGAGAAACAGAATAAGGTTTTATATATATATATATATATATATATATATATATATATATATAATAGGAATTGGCTTTAATGGTTAAGGAGGCTAAGAAATCTCACAATCTGTCATCTGCAAACTGGAGAGGCAGGATATCCAGTGGTGTAATTAAGCCTGAGTCCAAACTTCTGAGAACCAGGGGGAGCTGATGGTGTATAGCCCAGTCTGAAGCCACAGGCCTTAGAACTGGGTGGCTGCTGATGTAAGTCCTAGGGTCCAAAGGCCCAAGAACCAGGAACTCTGATATCTGAGGGTAGGAAAAAAAATGGACATCCCAGCTCAAGAAGAAAGAGAATTTGCCCTTCTGCCTTTTTGTTCAATGTAGGCCCTCAATCAATTAGATGATGCCCACACACTTTAGTGAGGGCAGATCTCTTTACGTAGTCTCCTGAATCAAATGCAAATGTTTACTAGAAACACCCTCATGACACACCCAGAAACAATGTTTTTCCAGCTATCTGGTTATCCCTTGCCCAGTCAAGTTGACACATAAAATTAACCATCACAGATATCTTATAATTTTATTGCTATCTTAAAAGTTTTATCTTCCTTTTAATTCTTGTATTCTATTTTCTGTTTGTGAATAGGAATGAAACAGGTTTTTTTAATATTAACTTTTTATCCAATAACATTGCTAGTATCTCTTATCAGTTACTGATATACAGATAATTCAATCATATCGTTTGAATTTAATGACTATTTTTTCTTCCTTACCCTTATATTTTTTAGTTCCAGGTATATTTTTAAATTTTATAATTGTTATTTAAAGGAGAGAGAGAGAGAGAGAGAGAGAGAGAGAGAGAGAGAGAGAGAGAGAGAGAGGGAGAGAATTTTAACTCTGGTGAGATTCTCCATCTTTTCATCTTTTCCTCTATTTTATTGAATGCATTCATCATAGATATTCTTGGGACCCTCTCCTGGGTAGGTCCAAACTCTAATTTTTATGTAGTGAGCTTTATACTATGTTTCACAGGCTTGACAAATACCATAAAATGTTCTGAGGGCAAAATCAGTTGTGTGCTTGAGGAGCCCAAATTTCTGCTAAGTCTCTCCCTAAAGTTTATTAGTCCTTCCAGAGAATAAGCTTTTGGTTTTGTTATTCATCTTTAGTATATTATTTTTTAAAAATTATTAACTTCTGCAATCTTTATTACTTCTTTACCTTTCTAACTTCTTCAGTTATACAACATGTTCACTAATTTTTAAAGTCTTTTTTTTCCTCAGGTAAGTATCTCTGCCATAAATTTACTTATAACTACTGCTTTAGCCATATCTCTCTGATTTGTGATGTATAGTGTTTTTACAGTTTTGTGTACTATTTCCATTATGACTTCTTTTTGGCCAATGAGTCATTTAGAAATGTTTTTCATTTCCAATTTATGTTTTAAAATTATTTTTGTTACTCTTTTCTAAGGAGATCAGTAGGATATTGATGCTTTGGTGAAATAAGCTTTATTGCCTATTTCAGGGTCAATTTTCACAAATGTCCCATATGTACTTGAAATAAATGTGTATTTTTTAATAATGTGCAAGATTATATAAATATTTATTAGAAAAAGTAAATTTTTTTGTTCAAGTCTTCAATGTAATCAGTAGAGTCTAAAATCCTAGCTATGAAACCTTCTCTTTATATTTTAATATAAACATCATACCACTTCTGTTCATCACAAAATATGTAACTCACTTGTTACTAAATGTTTTTCTTTTAATGCATGGACTAGATCATTAAATACACATGCCAAATAGTATTTTAAGTATCTATAGTTTTGTATTATATCATCAGTTGTAATAGCACTCTAAGATAGGGAAAGCATAACATATTTATATTTCCATTCTAACTTTTTCTTGTGGACTGTCTGGTATTCCCATAGCAAATTTTGAATCTTCCTAGCTTTGCTAAAATATTTTGCTCCCTTCTCACATTATAAGAATATTAAGCAGAGCTAGAACTTGAAGTGAAATTTTAGTAAAATAGAAACCTCCAAAATATCTCCTGGGTCTTATTAAAATGGAGTGAGTGATATTGCTATAGCACTCAAAAGCCATGCTGATTTAAATTGCAACTCTGTTACATGAGGCTCATGCTTCAATAGACTCCTGTATTGTAAGGAACATATATTAGCAACCAGAGTGTCCTAGAAATCTGAATATGAATGAGTCTTGGCTGAATACCCATATTTGGCTTACTTGAAAGGCCTTAAAAATGAGTTGGTGTTCTTGGACCCAATTTAATTTGTAATGAGTCTAAGAAACTAAAGAATCATTACCATGGGGCTTCAGAATGAAATCAGATTTTGTTGTTGTTATTATTACATTTTGCCTCTATCTTTGATGTGATGCTTTTAAAGTGGAACAGAAACTATTAGCTGGATCCAAGGAAATGGAGACTATCACATTTCACAATCAAAATATTTCCCAGCTGGGGCCGGCCGAGTGGCTCAGTTGGTTAGAGCTTGCTTAAGAGTGCGAGCTCTGAGCAATAGCATCGCTGGCTCGATTCCCACATGGGCCAGTGATCTGCACTAGAGCTGAGGTGCCACTGAGCTGCCAATGGGTGGTAGGATGACTCAGCGGTGAGAGCACGTGTTTCTAACAACTAGGTTGCCTGTTCGAGATGGTGGGGTATGCCCACCCGCAACTAAAGACTGAACTTGGCACCTTGAACTGAGCTATCGCCTGGGTGGCTCAGGGGATAGAGCACACACTCTTAACAACAGGGCTGCCGGTTCGACTCCCACATGGGATGGTGGCTACGCCCACCCGCAACTAATAGAACACAGCACCTTGAACTGAGCAGTGCGACTGGACTTGTAGCTGAGCTTGCTACACCCTCCACAGCTAAGATTTAAAGACAACAACTCGGCTGTTCCCTTTCCCAAATCTCCAACACTGTTCCCCTCCCTCAATTCCCCAATAAAATCTTAAAAAAAATTCCCAGCTGTCACTGATTCACATTTAAATCCTAAATAATTCCATATATTGCTTGGAAATTTAGAAGGTTTGAGGGTAGAGGTTGTTTCCCCTGGAGAGATGCTCAGTTTGTATAATAACAGGGTTGGCTTCTAGAGCTTTTAGGGTGTTGGTGAGTATTGTAACTTTCTCTATGGTGGTCAGATTTTGGATATTAGCTTCCTGAAGCAATAATCTTCTTGACCTTCCTTTTACATCATAAAAGGAGAGTTATCATGTTCTGTCATTTGGATTATAGAAACAAGGAAATGATATTTTTATTTGAGGAGATGCTTAGGGATAGGAATGTATGAGCCCTCTTTAGGTAAAGATTTCAAGGAGATAATTTCAGGTTCCAGCTTGTGTAAACCAGAATGTAAAATGTTATAGTTGACCACATGGGCAACCTCAATTTTATAAAAGGTATCTAGTCCCACATTTTGTAAGTGGCATGTTTGGAATTTGCCATTTCGTTTCTCATAGAAACAATGCTATATTTGATTAGGATTGGAGATGGGGCTATAAAACCCCAATTTAACCCAGACTGTGACAAAAATATTGTTAAATTTTTTATTTTAACCTTTTTTTCTTACGAGTTTTATAAAGTATATTTAAACATATAAACTACCTTTAGAAGATACCAAACATCCAGGATCCTAACCAGCCTGGCCCACATTTAGGAACTCAGCTAACTTTGTATATTACTTAATCCCCCAAATGCACCACTGGAAATTAGCCAGCAATGGGAAGGCATGGGATTCCCTGAACCCCAAATTACAATGACACTCTGTATGCTTCAGTTTCTAGTTTTCCAGATTTCAGGAGTCAAAATACACCTGTCATCAAGAGAAAGGGAAAGAATGAGGTGGATACTGGAAGCAGGTGGATGAGCTCAGACCCCCACTAGCCACGCAAACAGCCAGATGGAGCCCTGGCTGGGAGCAGCTGGGAGCCAGGGAACTGACTTCTTTCAATCAGAAATGCTGAAGAGTGGCGTGATGGAAACTCCCACAGAGCTCCTGTAGCTGCAAGCCTGCGCTGGCAAGACAGGAGTGAAGTAAGGAAGGCAAATTTATGTTCATTAAAATACCAATTGATTGCCATAGTGATCAGCAAAATCCAGACTGGGAAACTCTATTTGTCAAATAGACTGGATGTGGGCCGGCCGAGTGGCGTGTTGGTTGAGAGTTGGCTTGGGATGCCAGCTCTGAGCAGCAGGGCCCCGGTTAGGATCCCGCATGGGCCAGTGACGCTGCGCCCTCTACAGCTAAGATGGTGAACAACAGCTCGACCTGGAGCTGGGCTGCTGTGAGTCACCAGCGATGGCATAGGCAGCAGTGGGCTGCCATGAGCTACCATGAGTGGCTGGCAGCCAGCATGAGTGGCTGTCCAAGGGCCGGCGAGCGACTGCCTCACCCGGGAAGAGCGCAATGATAATACCAACATGGGCCAGTGAAGCGACGTCCTCCACAACTAGACTGAAGAACAAAAGGACAGCAATTTGTCTGTTCCCCTCCCCTAATTCCCCAATAAAAAATCTAATAAAAAAAGAAATAGCCTGGATGTTTCAACAGATAAATTATAAGGAAAAGAGAATACAGGGAGATTAGGTTAAAAGAGAGTTAAAAGGCATATATAATTTTTTAAATGAGCACAAAAATATGGTGTCTAGGGATGCACATTTAGGTGATAAACTGTTTTTCTTTAAAGACAAGGAAGTGATTGCTATAGAAGTCTAGACCAGGGGTTGGCAAACTTTTGAGAGGGAAGAGCCGACAGGGGTCAGCAAACTGCAGCTCACGAGCCACATGCGGCTCTTTGGGTTCGTACATGTGGCTCTCAAGTAAAATTGAAAATGAAAATAAAACTATCATAGTTTCATTTATAAAATTTTTACAGGATATTATTCACATAATGGTGATTATGTAAAAATATATTTATGGCTCTCAAATAATTTTTAAATTGTTGTGAGGGACTGGAGTGGCTCTTCCAGGGGTCAGCAAACTTTTGAGATGTAACGTACCCAAAGAGCAAAATGTGGCTCGTAAGCCGCAGTTTGCCAACCCCTGGTCTAGACAATAGTTATGTATGGGTAAAGGGAGGGGCTTGTGATGTGGGCAATGCACATGGAAGGGGCTTCTGGGGTAACTGAGAAAGATCTATTTCTTGACCTGATAATGGTACAAAAGTTTTGCTTTATATCAATTCATTAAGTCATACATCTGTGTGGTTTTCTTTATCTTTTTTATCTTACAATAAAAAGCAAGAAAAAATCGAAGGACATATCCACAGTCAAAGCACTAAACAGCTGCTGGAGGACTGACATGGTTACTTAAGATTTTAAAGGAAGGGAGAGGAAAAAGCATTTTCATGGGGCCATGGGTAGAATGGACTGAAGAAAGAAGAAAAGGCTGGGAAGGCACAGCAGTGACAGAGAGAAGAGGAAAGGAAGGACTCAGGTTTGGAGAGAATGGGAACATGTGCTAAATAGCTTGCAGCAGAACTGTGGTCTGAATCTACTGTTCCTCATTGAAGGAACATAGATTGAGGATTCTTATGGCAGTGCTGCCCTAAATGATCAGGGGTAGAAACAAGTGGTTCACTTATTTTTTGTTTCATTTCAAAACAAGAATTATGTCACCAACTTGCCTCAAGATGTAATGAATTAGCAATACATGGTCTGATGTTTAATCAAAATTTTAACAGATGGGTCAACTTAATACAAAATTTTTGGGTCAACAAACACCTTGGAATCTGGCAAGAAGTTAAAAACAGGCAGCCTGGGAGCAAGCAAGAAAGAAGGGTGCGAGAGAAGGTGGTGAGCAATAGGGAGTGGGGGCCCAGCAGCTGGGTTCAGCTTCAAGCCTCTAGTCTTTTGAGACATTGGTAAGAGCACAGCAGAGCCCCTATTTCAGAGGAACTGAGGCAGCAGGCAAATTAACCAGATAGAAACTTGGGGACAGGGACTAAGACAGGCTAATTGGAACTAGAGTACCAGGCACAGCATTATAGCAGGGTCAGCAGCCAGGTTGGCATCTAAGTTATGGAACACAGCCTCCTTAATTTCTGCCTAATACATAAAACAGGATTTGTTCCAGAGCTTGCAGCAGACTGAGTCTACAGGGGTAAGGTTGGGGACAGTCAAGGGGCCCTAGCTGTGAGAACAGCTTTGCTTGTTCACTCCTTAATTAAGTACAAATAAAACTCTGTTTTCATGGCTATCCTCCCTTTTTTTCTAGAGTTGTGACAAGATTCCAGTTTACTTTTTAAGTTAAGAATTTATCATCTGTGGTGATGTTTATCTCCTATTGCAGCACATCAGGAGGCCTATAATATCTAGGTGTCTCACTTTTTCGAATGTTAAGATTGATCATTGGGGTTCACGTGGTGTCAGCCTGATTCCTGCATTATAAATTGTCTCATCAACTTATAACTCAACTTATAATCTAATGATTTTAACATTTACTGATGATCATTGCCTAGGTCCATTATTTCATTAAAGGTAAGACATTGGTGGTTTTCCAAAGCCGTCATTTCTTCTGCATTTACTAACTAGAATTCTATAAAGAAGAAATTTTCCTCATCAATTATGTAGCTATCCTGAGATACAGTTCTTATTGGAAAGGTAGGACAACTGCTTGATTCTTGCCTTTTATGTATCAATTGTCAGAATGATTTCATGTCCTAGTAAACGCCAATGGTCACTAATGTGTTTTTATTAGGTCATTATGAATTCATGGATTTTTATATATTTAATGTGCCTCAATAAATCACTGTGATTTTTCACTTTGATACCCAAATTGTTGCATATTAGGCCAGTGACAATCCCTTTAAAGTTGACTCCTTAGGCATTTAGACATGATCACAGCAGTTGCTGATAGCTTCCTAGTGCAAGAAAACATCCCAGGGAGGCTCACCTATTATAGCACAGCCCCTGCCCCAGACCTGGAGTCAGCCATTTCTCTGAGGAATCCTGGTTTTGTATGTTTGGGAATGATATTCAGAGATTACAATTTGTGTGCTAGGTTGCTCATTGCTATTAGGGTGTCATTGCTTCTAGGAATTTTCAATGGTCAGGGCTGTCAATTACCTTTTTGTTAAAAAAAGGACAAAATGTGTTTACGGTTATATTTCCAATTTAAATATAAGATTATAGGGTTTTTACCTAACTGTGAATTTATATTCCTATCTCCTTTTTCTTATTTTGAACATCTTAGGTCTTAACAGCATTACCTATAATATTATATTACATTAGTTACAAATAATATTAGTTACCTGTAGCAGTTCCCAAGTGAAAATAACAATATTACAATTAATAATAAAACTGCTCAATGCAGTTTAGAATTTCTTTGTGGTTCTCTCTGTCCTGAGACTATATTCAATTAGGGTTGTACAGTCAAAATTCTGTGTTTCAAAGTCAAGTTGAAATAATTATCTTCTCTATATGTGTTTGTCATCAATTTAGTATAAAGTTAATTTCATTTGTTTCAGTTTCTTTTCTACCTTTAAGGATTTTTTAAATTAATTTTATTCCAAAGTCAAAGTATATAACAAGGTATATTTAAAGAACTCTCAAGGCCACCTCTGACTCTTCTGCCCTGTGCCCTCCCTTCCCCTATAGATAAACATCTTTTTTTGGTTACTAGTTTCAGGTGTACAAAACAATGTAATAGTTATACATTTCACTCCTCAAAAAGTGATAACCCTCTCCCCCAATCTACTGCCCCTCTGACATCATATGTAGCTGTTAAAATCCCACTGATAACCATCTTTATTAGTTATTATTCATCTTTCATTTGTTTCTTTTTGAAAACATAACTCAATGTGTGCATGTGTGTTTCCCTTTAGAGTAGGCTACTCAAAAGGTGGCATTATTACAAGCATTGTTGTACTCTTGCTTTTTTCCTTAATAATAGATCCTGTTGATATATCATATCAGTATATAGAAGTCTTTCTCATTCTTCTATTTTTTTGAAATAGCTGTATAGTACCTATTGTATGGATGTGCCATAGTTTATTGAAGCAGTCCCTGATTAAGGGACATTTGGCTTGTTCAGTCCTTTGTCACTATAAATAATGATGCATTGAGTGGCCCTGAACATATGCTATTTTGTCGGTGTATCTTTGTGCCAACATTGATGTAATTTTTAATGAGAACTTCAGTTAATCAAGACTATTTCCATGTCCTAGTGGCTGATCAATAGTGAGAGCTCTTTGCTATGAATGCTATCAAAGGAGATGTCCTGAAGATAGGTGATATATTCACAAGTCACTCATAAACTCATTGCCCCTCAACATTCCCCAAATACATCATACCCACTACAGTCTCTGAATAGACCTTTGGTCTTCCACAACCCACTAGCTCCAGAATACTTCCCCTCTTCCATGAATTCTAATTTGAGCCTTTCCTATCTTTATGTCTCTGTTTCCTCCAACCCTTGAAAGCATTTTAAAACTTTTAAGTTTGTAGTTTGAATAGTCAAGAGGTCTTTGAAATAGTACTTATCTTTTCCCTGAAATTAGAGTATACATATTGCTGCAAGATGGCAGAAGTATCTTGCTTTTGTTCACCTGGTCTGAACCCTAAAGCATGGGCAACTTGGACAAGTTTTTCTGAGATTGTTTCAATTTGTAAATTGAAGTGAATGGGTTGGGTGATTTCTAAAGTCTCTAACCCCAACTTCTATGAGTCTAAATAATTTCCTAAATGATTTCAGTTTCTTTAGACTGCCTCTGTTTATCTCCTTCGGGCAAGAGAGAAAAATTAGCAACAGGATTTTCCTAGGCATAAGCCACTCAGGGGTTATCTCTAATTGAAAAGAAAAATTAGAAAAGAAAAGCTGTTTTTCTTGTTATTGGGGCCAAAGAGTGAAAATCCTCCTCTTGCTTATTAGCCTTTCCCCCCCCCAGTAGATATTGGCTAGGTATTACTTAAATCTATATTTGTTTTCCTTGATAATTTATTTACCTTTGAACAAATATTTATTGAAGATTTTCTATGTGCCAGTCACCATTTGGTTGTTATTGCCTTTGCCCCTTTTGTTGTTTTGTTTGTAGCAGTAGCTTGAGCTCAAAATCTGTTTTCCCTTTTTGGAGCTTCTAATTATAAGTACAAACAATTCCCAGAACACAAACTTCTAAATAACAAACTGGATTAATCATATTGTTTAAGTAGGTGGTAAGTGATTTAGTAGTTCTCATACCTTTTTTGAGTTAATGGTAAATAAAAATAAAAGAAAAAATGGACTGACCTAGAGTTGCCATTTTTTTTGGTTTGTTTTGCTAAGTGAGGATGTTAAAAATACAACTGTTACCATAAAATCAGGAACATTTCCGTGCCAAGAAAAAAATGTGGGACAGAAATATTTATAAGAAAATTATAATAAAAGGAAATTATTTCAAATTGAATATAAATTAGTCATGAAACATTCTCTTTATTGTCTTTTTTGTTTTTCTTTACATTTTGCCATGACTTGTGAAAACTTTGCCACAGACTAGTCCAAGTCTTTCGACCAGTAAATGTGAATCACCATTTTAGGACTGGAACTGTATTTTTTTTTCTGAAACAACTTTTTGTTTAATGAAAACAAGTCATGGGTGGGTGATAAAGAAAAAGAGATGGGCTTTCAATTCACACAATGCCTAACTTTCCTACTTGTCACATGTGTGACCATGGGAACATTACATATCACCAAATATGTTTCCTGATATGGAAACGAGGAAAATAATATATCTTCAGGGGTGGTTGTGTGTAAGATTAGCTAGCATTTAAATTAGTGCCTAGCACATGCTATCAGCACCTTTCACTCCAACTATGACTATTATCACTATGATTATTATCAATATTATTGTTTCAAGCCTGCCAACCAGCTTTAATTTACCTAACTTCTAGCTGACTTGCAAGTACCACATACCAGACTAAGGAAGAAACAGGAAATTCTTCATTTTAATCTTTTCCTCAGCATAGTTGCTTCTCTATTAGAGGACTTTAAATTAGCAACTTCTGGGTAGTGCCCAAGTGGGGCAAAAGGCTTTTTTTTTTGACCCTTCAGTTTAGCCTTGGACATAATTTACAATGATGAACACTTAAGCATGTAATTGGTCAATTCTACACAGACAAGCAATATATTGAACTTGGTAAAGTCTATCAAAGTAGCTGTTTCCATAAAGTTCCTAAGGGTGAAATGATCTCTTTTTTATTTTAGAACGGCCCTCATGCTTGCTGTAAAGGATCAATCCTCAAACACAGTGAGGCTTCTGCTTCAGCATGGTGTTGATGTCTTTGCTCGAGATTATCGTGAATGGACTGCAGAGGAACATGATTTTTTTAGAGGTTTGAAGGCGTAAGTGTTTACATTAAAATCCTAGTTATGACAAAACTGAGCTTCAAAGTAACTGCACTGTTACTTCTTAAGTAACAGGTGAGACTTCAGAACTGGGTTCAGGCAGTGGGGGAATGGCAGTAAATTAGTGGACGTCCTCCACCAGAAACCAAGCAAAGGATCTGACGAGTAAGGAGCATCAAAGGGCACAGATTCCTTATCCCAAGACTCTGAAGACCTTTGTCTTTAGGAATCCCCACGTTCTCCAGTTCATTCCAAGCATAACCCCTGTAAGTCAGGTACAAATAATGTCCCTCCCTTGATTTTTCCAAGCAGTTATTTGGGGTTGTGAAATGTACAGTTTAGCAGGAAATTCTCTATTTTCTGGAGGCCATCTTCTATCCTTACCCGTGAATTTTTCAAGAAACCAAGGGGTTCCATAACACCAAGGGAGACCATCCTCTTAACAAATCAGATGCAGAGTAAAGGTTGTTCTAATCATTCTCTTGTTTCCATTGATTGCGCTGCTGCAGGGTTGCTGTAGAAACCGGTCCTGTAGTCATGACTGATCTTTGCTCCCAGGTTGCCCCTGCTTATCCAGCGTCTTCAGTATTCATGGTGTTCCCCACTTGGACTTCAAAGTGACAACATTTTTTAGTTTCCATCCATGTGCTTGTATGCTCCGCCCCTATTCCAAAGTATCAGCACCCTGGCTCGCAGCTGGGCCTCCTAGCTTTAGCCACACACACCCTTCCTCCTACTCTAAAATCCTGTGGAGGCCCATATCTCAGCCCAGACCTTCACGATGAGTTACCCTTTTGAGTCTTGTTTGTGTCTCTGCTAGCACATGTTAGTTGGAACATTCTAAGCTGTGAGAGAGGTTTCAATAATGGTGCAGGAAAAGATCATACTTACCTTTCTTCTTTGTTACCAGATCAGCACCCCAAGGCCACTTGATATCCCATAGAGCGCCTTCTCTTAGGTTGTGAAAGGTCCCGTATCTCCCATCCCAGAGTAGTAAGCACTAACGTGCCTGAGATTCCTTAATTAAGGTCGGGCCCTCAGTGATCTCTTTTCCAAAATAATGAAAATCTCCCCAGTGACCTGAATCTCCCCCAGGTTTAAAAATACTTTCAATTCTGCCTCACATGGAAGGCAGTCAAAAGAAAGCTCTGAATCTAAAGTAGGTTATTTGGTGTTACAATAGCTGAGCCCCATCCATTTTATCAGCATGCAAGTGTAAAAGTAGACTTATATCTTCCAAGTCAATTGGAGATGCACAGGAAGGTTAAACCTCATTCTGTAAGGATCTGCTGGTTCAGAATTTCAGGAGGTAGAGTCATGACAGTAGTAAATCCAGGCCACGTCTTGACTTCTATTAGTTTTCTGCCTCTGGTGTGATTAGCTACAATAATAGGGACAATTATAAAGGAGTTGTGTTCCATCGCGACAATGAGAGACCACACACAAGTTTGATCACCCGTCAAAAATTATTGGAGCTTGGATGGGATGTGTTGCCACACCCACCATACTTGCCTGACCTTGCACCGTCAGACTTCCACTTGTTTCGCTCTCTTCAAAACTCCATGTGTGGTATAACGTTCAAGTCAGATGAGGCTATAAATCAGCACCTTGTTCAGTTTTTCACCGATAAAGATAGATCTTTTTTTTTAATTTGGTAGAAATCTTTATTGTCAGTATAAGCAGAAATTGTCAGTGATCACATTGCATTGTGTACACAGACCAAACAAGATTGTTTTTTTTTCAAACAGAAGTGATGAACATTTTTTTCAATAAAAATTTCTTTTATAATTGCTTTTGTTGAGTTAAAATGACTTATGCCTAACATTATGAGTGTATACATTTGTGTTGTTCATAGAATGGTTCAATTTATAGATGGAAGCAATATTACACTGAATGGACTTTGCAATTGTACAGTCAAGTGTTCAAATCTTGCCTTTAAATGACTAGGTCTTCTTATTAACGAGGAATTATGAAGCTCACTGAAAGCTCAACCAGCAGCATGAAGGTGTTCCTGCCATTGTGCATATGTGTAGTAAAGCTGGCCCTGGTTAGCAAGTTGTGGTCTTTGATGGTCTCCGTGATGAACTCGGAGGCCAAGATGTGATACGGCCTCCGGGTCTCCACGCCGAGCTGCGGCAGGTTGGGGGCCGGGCGGGAAACCGTGTGCCGCTGTGGGGACATGGGAGTCCTGTGGAGGCCAGCGCCGCTCCCAGGCAGGCTCCTCTGTATTTTGTTTTGACTTGTGTTCCTATTATGCTAGGCTTTAAGAAATAGCCGTCAAATTCAATTGAAGTCTATTCTTGGAGTTAATGTGTTTTAACAAAATTATTATTCTTTTGACTGAGGAGGTGGTGTGTTATGCTGTGAATGACACTGATGAAGTAAAAATGGCTTTGTACACAGTTAAGTATTTGTAGCACAGATTTTATAGATGATGAATGAGATACAGAAAGGTTGAGTTAGTGCTCTCAACTCAGTCAGTAAAAAAGAACAGAACAAGACACTGGACTTTTATGACCATATAACCACTCGAGTACAATCAGAAATCAGAACAGATGAACTATTTATGTGAGTTTTACCAGCTTTGGCTGACTCATTACCCTAATGATGCAGCAGGACTTTTCTAACAAATACACATGAGTTTATACACTAGTCCAGGCTGAAATTAGTTTTATCCCTCTTACACTTGACTTTGGAATAAATTCATATTGTGCTCTAGCTAGCAAGAAGACAGTGCACTCTGGCAGTGGTCTTCCAAAGTCCCACTTAATAAAATTCTGTGAGGATCCGCAGATACATAGGATTTTGACAATCAGTGATTTTCCCTAGCATCCTCACAGCTTACCAATGTAAACTGGACTAATCTAAAGGATCCCCTCAGCTCAGAGATCCTAAAATGCTGTAATTTTCTATATCTTCTCACCTATAGGCCAATACTGCGTCAATTAGATCAGGAGCTGTCAATTTTAACAAGGTTTTCTAATGATTTTGTGTATATTGTGTGTCCAAAGCCACTTTTTTCATCAGTGGAGTTACAGGGAAATTTTTGCTTTGTTTAATTTTTTTTCCTTTCCCCTCCCACCCCCAGCCCTTGTTCTCAGTCTAGTTGTGGAGGACCCCACTCACTGGCCCATGTTGGTGTTATGATCATTGCACTCTACCCTGCTGAGGCAGTCGGTTGTCGGCCTTTGGTTGGCCACTCACGGCAGCTCACGGAGGCTCACGGCATCTCATGGAAGCCCAGCTCCAGGTCGAGCCCAACTCCGGGTTGAGCCATTGTTCACAATCTTAGCTTTAGAGGGTGCAGCTTATTGGTTCATGCAGGGAGTCGAACTGGCAGCCCTGTTGTTCAGAGCTCACACTCTTGCCAACTGAGCTATCTGGCTGCCCACTTAGTTTAATTTTAATTCTATTGGTGTAAAAATACTGAGAATTTACAAGGAAACATGTTAGACACTATTACATATTATTATAAGTAATCCCATATTATTCTATGTAATCCCAACCTAATGATCCTACGAGGTTAAACTTGATCCCTCTTTTTTAAAGGAAAAAGCCGAGGCTTAGGAAGGTAAAATTACAAGTGGCCTTGGAAGACTCTGGGGCTGTCAATAGATGCAGTTGTTAGGCAATGACTACTATCCCATAACCCCAGACCTAGTTATCAGAAGATGTGGCCCCTTTAAGGCTAGGAGAGGCTACCAGAGAAGACCTGAGCTAAAAACATAGCCAAGATCCACAGACCTTGTTGACACAACCTGGCTTCTCAGGAGAACTCCTTGAGGCTATTGTGTGTGGCTTGCTATGATTTCCACTTTCCTGGCTCCTTGCTATACTGATCCCCCATTTCCTGGACAAGCCTGCTTGACTAAGTTAGGGAGTACTCATTTGGTTTATGCTCATCATCTGTCTCAGTCCACAAGCACATTCACGATTCTGTTTTACCTTAATTTCTCTGACATGAATCATAGTCAGTTTGGCCTAGCAGGCACAGCCACACCTTGTATTTGCTCATGTCAGCTTAAGAATTATCTGTCACCATCTTTACCTTGAATCTACCTATTCACGCTCAACTCTTCGAGCTATGTTTCCATTATTCTAGCCCTGGGTCTTATATACAATAGTTTCTAGTAGGTTTGGGATTAGAATTGATTATATAACTCATACCTGTTTTTGACATTTATTCATTTACATCCATTCACTCAAAATACAGGAAGACCCTCAAATAATGTCATTTCATTATAACATTGTTGAGTTGCAGTAGGAACTTAATTCTTGTTTATATCAATTAGCCTATGGTAAAAGTGGTTTAGGTATATGTTGTTTCATTTCAAGATGCAGAATGTGTTGATGATGTTAAGTGAGGACTTACTATGTATTCATTGAGTGTCTCCTATTAGTCACTGTGATAGGCATGAGGACAAACTGAGGAGGAAAACATTCATGATCCTTGCTCTCATGGAGTTTAAAATTTAGCAAGAGAGATAGTTATTAATCTAATAATCATACTAGTGATTATATGAGTACAAACTGAGACAAGTCCTCTGAAGGAAAGGAACATTAAAAAACTTTTTTTAGCTGAGCCATCCTGCCACCTGTTGGCAGCTCAGTGGCAGCTCAGCTCGGGCTGGGAATCAAACCGCTGTTGCTCAGAGCTCGAGCAAGCTCTTGACCAACTGAGCCACTCAGCCGGCCCGGAACATGTTTTTATGAGAGCATATAAAAAGGTATGTTTACCTTGACTAAGGATGGGCTTGGGGTCAGGAAAGGCTCTCCTTAGGAAATGATGCTTGAGCTGAGGTTTGCAGGAGTAGTTATGAATAAAGGAGGCAGGGGTGGTCTAGGTGCCCTTAGAGTGTTCCTGGAAGACCATCTATAACAGGGAGTGTAACTGGCTGAGGACCTTTTCTGCTGTGTTCTGACACTTCTCTTGGGCTGTTCTCTCTCATGACGGAACACAGTGGGGATACTAAGGCAAACTCTCTCTTGGGAGACATGTGGAGTCCTTTGCTGTCCAATTTGGGCTCAAGGACTTTCAGAAACTTCCTTAGACTCTATGTTAATCTAGACGGCTTCCATTCAACGTTTTTTTCATCTCTTCCTTACTCAGGGTAAGGCTTCCATTATAGTTTCCTCTCTATTTTCTTTCACACAGTCATTTCCCTTGATAAAAGATTTCCATGTTTAATGCTGTCTTGACATGTGCTTCTTGAAGGACCTGGAATAACACAAGTGGAGTGGGTATTTGAGATACAGGGAACAGTGTACACTTCCTAGTCCTAGATTTGACTTGTAAGACTTGAAAAGAAAACCTAAAGCTGTCAGACTTAAAAAAACTAATTGTTGGGCTGGCCGAGTGGCGTGTTGGTTAAGAGCTGGCTTGGGATGCCAGAGGGCCCCGGTTCGGATCCCACATATGAGGGCCAGTGACACTGCCCTCTACAGCTAAGATGCTGAACAACAGCTCAACCTGGAGCTGGGCTGCTGTGAGTCACCGGCGTCAGTGTAGGCTGCAGCCACTGCTGCAGTGGGTTGCCATGGGCTACCATGTGTAGCCAGCAGCCGCCGTGAGCGGCCGTCTAGAAGCCGGCGACTGATCTGCCTTGCCTGGGAAGAGCGCAATAATGTTACCAACTTGGGCCAGTGAAGCAACGCCCTCCACAACTAGACTGAAGAACAAAACGGCAGCAACTTGTCTGTTTCCCTTCCCCCAATTCCCCAGCGCTGTTCCCACCCGCCAATTCCCCAATAAAAATCTTTAAAAAAATACCAACCTAATTGTTGGTAGCTGTATATACAATACCAGATTATGAGGAATAAAGTCAAGAGGGGTGAGGAGGCAGATGCTGGGGGTTGGCAGCAAGCCCTGCCATACCCGTCTACCATTCAAAGGCTGGGAAAAGTCTCTGAGCAGGGTTATTGGGGACACTGTTATCTTTATTACCCACCATCCTGCATTGCTGGCTCTGGTCTGTCTTCCTGGCTACAGCTGTCACTCTTTTTCTCCAGACTGAGTTGCTACAATTACCAAGTGAGGAAATACAAGTAATGTAGTAGAGAATTTAGAATCCAGGCTTCACTACTTTCTTAAAGATTATCTTATTCAGTCAAGGTGTGTCTTCTAGCTTCCTAAAATCTCATTTTCCTTGATTTGGACCTTTTCACAAGTTCTTTACCATATTTTTTTTTGTTTCTAAACATGAATTTTTTTTCCACACTCAATTGAAATGCACTTCTGTTTTCAATTCTCTGCTTGAAGAGACTGTGAGTATTCTAAGAAGATTCAGACTGGAAATGGAACCTCAGGTTCACCACTTCCAACATGTGATAGTTTGGGCAAGTTACTTAATTTATGAAACTTAGTTTTCTTATTTATAAAATAGAGATAATAACATCTGCCTCCCAGAATAGCTGTGAGGATTAAATGAGTTATAGTATATAAAAAGACCTAGTACATAATAAGTATAGAAAATGTTATTTCTCTTTTAGCTCTCACATTACCCTTTCTCTAGGCATTCTTCATTCTTCCTTCCTCAGATGCCTGATCCTCACAGCCAAGTTTCCTTTCCTAAGACAATGAGGGCTTTGCGAGAGCTATTTGCTTTTATGTTTTTCCACATTCCATTTATATAAGCACAACTAAGTCCTTTCTCTTATTATTTTTTATTATTCCAAACTACAACACATTCAAAACTCATATGAAAGGATTCAACTCATCATAGAGATATGGAACTTATATTGCCATAGGATTAAAATATTGAAAACTACCGATTAGACTTCATTAATTTATTCATTTAGTCACCAAATATTTCTTGATTCTTTATTATGTCTCTCTCCACTCTGTGAGGCACAAGTGTCCCAACGCTTACTTTTTTAGATAGACCATAGTATAGAATGGGGAGCAATATAAAATTTGTTAATGAAGTATCAGGCTTCCAAAGTTTTCAAGGCCACGTCTCACTAGAGACATTGTCCTACTGGTAGCTCGCTCTCTCCTTAGGCCCTAGTGTAACATTATATTGTGGGGGGCTGATTTTACTCTACAACTTTTCCATTTCCTATCTGTGTAACCTTGGGCAAGTTGCTTAACCTTGAAAACTCTGTTTTTTCATTTGTAGAAGGGAGTGAATAAAAATATTTTCCCAAAGAAGTTGTTATGAAGATTAAGTGAACTGACTTATATAAAGTGCTTAGCACAATGCTTGGCATGTAATAGTACCTAATATCTGTCACCATTCAGCATTGTCACTGTCATTATTCGGCTTGTAGTCCCAGATTTTACATGTTCATACCATTTCCCCTTTTCATTTGTGGGAGGACAAGGATGACAAATATGGATGCCATCTCTGCCACTTAGTAGCTATGAGATCTTTGGTAAGTCATTTAATATTGCTAAACACAATTTTCAGATCTGTAAAATCTGGAGACTAATGATCCCTGTTTCATAAGTCTATTGGGAAGATTACATGAGATAATGGGGAAAGGCACTTAGCCCAGTGCCTTAGAAGTTAAATATTAGAATTACAAAATTAGTTTTTTAACATTTCTGTACTCTTTCTTGTATTCCGTTTCCATCTCCTATTTCTGGAGTGGGGCTCTATTCAGAGGAAGCAAAAAAATAATTGTGCATGAGAATCATCTCTTTATCCCTAAAAAGACCTATTTTTTACTTTATTATGTAGGCAATTAGACCCCTTTTGACTAAATCTTCCCATTTCAGACTATGCCCCTGGCTTTGGCTTTTATCACCAAAGGGTTCATAATGGTGTTTAGTTACTAAACAGAAAAACAGGCTCTCCCCATCCCCCACCTCCCCCCCAACACACACACTCCTGAGGTAAATTCTGCTCTCCCCTCTTCCAATATGGATACTTATTAAAAAGCAATTTTCCCTTCGTGCAATACAAGGGGTCAGTAAATATGAGAATGCAGGCATTGTCCTCAGACCAGGAGGTCTCATTGACTAAAGTGTGTCCTCCCCACCTTCACCAGTTTCAGTCTAGAAATGCCTCTGACCCATTAATGTACTCAGCATCTGACAATCTCTGCCAGTCTGTGTGAGGATGCCTTGGCTTACAGATGCATTAATGCTGCTCTGATCTGCAGAAACTTCAAGCCAGCCTGTGTGGGGAGAGAAGAGAAAGTGTGTATGTGGTGGGGGATGGGGTGGCATGAGGAAGGGCAGAAATCAGTTGAATTATAAAGCACATTCTTGCCAGGTTATAAGAAACATTCAACTAAAGAGCCTGAACAGTCCATTTGCTGAAAACACATTTAATTATTTCAGCGAGAAGTAGTTAGAGATGAGAGCCCATAAAATGAACAAAGAGACACTAGCATTTGATTTTAATGTCTTTCTATTTTGCTACAAGCCACAATTTAATTAAAATTCTGAATAGAAATTTTAAAACGACGTTCTCCTCCCAGCAGCCAGACAATTGAGATAAAACATCCCCGATATCTTCCTGGAATCTTGGACATTTTAGCTAAATGCCCAAAGTGAGGTGATCTTTCCCAGCTTCTTTGCCACCCCCACCCCACCACCCTCCCATTATGAGAGATGTTTGTAATCCTTAAGCCTGATGTTTTAAACCTGGGCCAGTGCCCATGGGTCATAGGAAATTTGCTATTTATTTTAGAGAAAAATTCAGAAGTGAATATTGAAAAACAAATCAAAAGGGGTAGAGGTGAGTGTGGGTGTTGAGGAGATCCGTGGTTTTATTATTGTGATTTTCATAGGTAGAGAAAGCACTGAATCAGAAATAAGGTTCTGGGTTCTAGCCCTGGCTTTAATAGTTAAAATTTGATTTAAAATTTCTCAGCACTTCAACTTTGCCATCTGTAAAATGGGATAGGATAGGCCGGTGATCCTTTAAGGTCTCTCCAACTCTAATATTCCATGTCTTTAATATAGTAAGGTAAATATGGCCTTAGAATAGAAATGACCTCAAAGCCAAATAGTTTGGAAATGATGGCAGTTCATTCAACTGTATTGATCAGGTTCCAGAAGGAATTACACAAATCAACACATATATTTTTTGTTAATGTCCAGTGACTAGAGCAATGCCTGCCTCATAGGAGGTGCTCAATAAACATTGGCTAAGCATATGACTCTTCCATGAGTGTTTTAGCTCTCAGTTTTAATTACCTCATTTCCCAACCCACATTGTGTGGATGTTTAAGATGTTTTGATGTACTTCAGGGGAATATTTGCTTGATATGTAATATGTTAATTTATAGGCTATTACAATTGACTTGCTTTTTCTCTATTAGTAAGTTGCTACCATGAGACATTTAAAAAATGTTATTTATACACCAATTAGGTAAAATCCTAGGGACAGCAATAATTTGTATACTACCTTAGTAGGTTGTGTGTTTTTGTTTTATGCTGGGTATAAAAACCAAAGGCCTAAAAATGATTTTTGTCATATTTTCACTTTCCATTCATTTCTCTATATTTATGGCAAAAGATACATGCATTATTTAAGTATTTCATTGTTCTGTTCTACCTAGAGAGTTCAGGAAGCTCTTCTGAACCTGTGAAAGACCTTTGCATTAGAGGCTCCACCCCTTATCAGCAGGAATCATAAAATCTCTGAGTTTAAGCCTTAAAAGTTGTTTTGGTCAACTTCTTGTCTGATGTTTGACTTCCCTTTACAATACTTCCAATGGAACAATGCTTTCTGGCAAATAGTTCAGGTCTCTCTATACACTACCTCTCTTAACTATGGTTCTGTTTGAGTCAGTTTGGGCTGCTATAACAGAATACTATAGAGTGGGTGGCTTATTAACAACATAATTTTATTTCTCACAGTTCTGGAGGCTGGGAAGTCCAAGATCAGGTGCCTGCAGATTCAGTGTCTGGTGACAGCTCACTTTGTGGTTCATAGATGGCCATCCTGCTGTGTCCTCACATGGCAGAAGGGGCAAGGTAGCTCTCTGGAGCGTTTGTTATAAGGGCCTAATCCTATTCACGAGGGCTCTGCCCTCATGACCTAATCACCTCTCAAAGGCCTCACCTCCAAATACCATCACCTTGGGGGTTAGGACTTCTACATATGAATTTTGGGGGGACACAAACATTCACTCTATAGCAGACCCCCCTCTAGTTGTTCTATTTTCTTTCCTTCCTGCTCCAGCTAAGCTTCTAAACTGAATGTCTTCACTTCCTCGCTCCCTATTCACTCCTCAGTGTGGGTGATCTAGCACTGACACTGTTCTTACTGTAGTTGCCAGTGACCTCCATATTGCAAGATCAATATATACTTTTCTTGTCTTGTAACACTTTACAGCATATGAAATATTAACCACTCCCTCCTTGAAAATATTCCCCTCCTTTGAGTACTAATCTTGTGCTCTTGTAGTTTTCTCTTACCTCTTACCTCATTCTCTGGCTCTTTTTCCTTGGCTGGAATCTTCAATGTTGCAGTTTACCAAGACTCTAAACTTGACCTTATACTCTGTCTGGTACTCTCTTCCTGGGCAGTCTAAACCACTGTCATTTATATACAGATAGTCCCTAAACCTTACCTTTAGCACATATCTTTCTTGTAAGGTCCAGACCTTCCAACTGTCTATAGAATATCTCCACCTGGATGTCCTATAGGTATGTCACTATGTCCCACCTGGATGATTGCAGTAGTCTTCAGGCTTATGCCTGTTCTATTAAGTTCTCCACACCTCTGGCAGATTAATTTTTAAAAATACAAATCTGGGGGCCGGCCAAGTGGTTCAGTTGGTTAAGAGCATGAGCTCTGAGCAACAGGGTCGCCAGTTCGATTCCCATATGAACCAGTGAGCTGCACCCCGAGCAGTGCCTGAGTTGAGCTGCTGCTGAGATGGTGAGAGTGTGTGCTCTTAGCAGTAACGTTGTGGGTTCAACTCCTGCATGGGATGGTGGGCTGCGCCTACCCACAACTAAGAATGAACATGGCACCTTGAGCTGAGCAGCCACTAGCTGCCTATGGGTGGCCAGATTGCTCAGTGTGCAACAAGGTTACCGGTTCGACTCCTTCATGGGATGGTGAACTACGACCACCTGCAAATAAGATTGAAAGCGGCGACTGGACTTGGAGCTGAGCTTGTGCCCTCCACAACTAAGATTGATGGACAACAACTTGACTTGGAACTGATGGGTCCTGGAAAAACACAGTGTTCCCCTTCCCCAATTCCCCAATAAATAAAAAAGAATACAAATCTGATTGAGTCACTCTCCAGATGAAAATTATTTAATGGTTGCCATTGTTTACAGTATAAATTTAAAAACTTCTTTGTAGGGCATATAACATTCTTCATGTTCTTTATCTTCTTCTTAAGGTTCATCTCTGCACATCCATCTTTTGATACTGTAGCCACACTGAGCTACTTTTGTTGCCTGATAATACCACATCCTTTCTTACATCCAAGCTTTTGCCCAAGATGTTCCCTCTTTTAAGTCAACTTAAGCATAGTTTCCTCTGGAAAGTCTTCCATGATTCAGATTCTCCTTCCTCTGGTCTCCCATTGTGTCATATATTGACCTTCATTATAATAATTATTGCTTCTATTATGTGCTGGTTTGATTAAGTACTCATTTTCTAGTTTTGGAGGTGAAGCAAGGAACAGTATTTCTTGTTAGGTGAGTGGACCTTCAGAGCAAGACACAGATTCCCAGCCTATGGATAAAGGACAAGCAAACTTTGATAATACCTTTCATTCTCCTGACTTCCAGTGAGGAAATAAGGGTACATTCTCTAACCAAGTGGATAACAGTGACATTTTTTTCTGTTCCACATAAAGCATGCTGTTAGCAGAGTAACTGATTGGGCTCTCAATAAAGCTGAGTCTTTTCTTGGCCATTTAGCAAAATGATAACCCTTTGACAGTGGGTTTTAACAATGGGGCATATTTCTGACTTGTGTGTTGGGACTGTCCCTCCTTCTTTTGGTGACAGCTGAGTATTGCCCTATGATGCAGGAGGCAGTGTAGCCAGGCAAGCAGTATCTGGGTAGCCTAAGCATATTGAGGATGACAGAATAATTAGTGGCTGAGCTGCCCAAGTATTTAAAGGGAGATCCAGCATTTAGAGGCTAGAGCTCTCTAAATAAATATAACCCACAAGTGCGTGAAAGGGTATATAAAAAGCCTATCAGTATAGGCCTTTTATCAAAACAGTAGTTACTTCATCATGCAGGGTAGTTGGATTGATTTTATGGCACAAGGGAAGCTTCTGGTGTGCTAGTTATTGTATTGTATATTTTCATCTGGGTGGTAGATACATTGGTGTATACATAAGTAAAAATTTATTGAGCAATTCACTTAAGATTTTTACACTTTACTGTATGCATTTTACATCCAAAAAAAGTAAAAAGGAAATGAGGGGAAAATATATACAGCAGTGAGGGGTACTATTTCCTTCTTCTTTATAGCTGAATAATACTCCATTGTGTAAATGTACCAAAGTTTCTTAATCCAGTCATCTACCGATGGG
>NW_017732009.1:815384-838866 GCF_001890085.2 Hipposideros armiger | reverse complement strand
CGTGTTTTCTCTATCCTTCTTTATATTCTCATTAATTTCCTTGAGCATTCTACTATCCATGTTCTGAACTCTGCCTCCAATAAGTTGTTTACCTCTATTTCCTCTAATTCCACAGATTCATGAGGTTTTTTTCTGTTCTTTTATTTGGGCTGTGTTTCTTTGCCTCCCCATTCTGGTTTACTCTTTGTGTTTAATTCGATGAAATATGTAGATTCCCTAGGTCTCTCAGTCTTTTCTGGGTAGATTTATGTGGTATATGTCCTTCTATTTGAATTGCTCAGACTCTCTTTTCTCCCGTGTGTGTATTCCAGAGGTGTTCTTTGTGTTATTTACCTTCTCCTGTTGAGGTCTAGTTTTTATTGCTTTTGGCTTGTAAGTAGGTGGGCTTGACTCCCAAACTGACTATCCATGAGGATTAGCTGTGTCCAAAGTTTATAAGCTGTTGTGTGAGGGTTGACCCCTCTGATGAAGCTTGGCCCCAAGGGGCTCTTGTGCCTGTAGAGATTTCCCTTTGAGTGTGAGTCTTGTAGGTCAGAGCCTGTAATGCTCTGGTTTTATCTGAAGTTGGTCTTTGGGTGTGGTGATTCTTGTGCTTCTTTGGCTGGGCCCTGCTGCAGAGCGTGTTTTAGGGCAAAACAGATCAACAAGCACAATCACAACAGCAACCAAAGGTAACCAGATACTCTCTGATGTACTAAACAACCCTCACCCTCCCCTCCATTTGTATAGAAATAACAATCAAGCACAAGGAGAAAAACAAACGAGCAGAAAAACAACAACGTTAATGAGAAAAGGCAAAGAAAGAGAGAGAGATGAAAGGAAAAAAAACCTGCAGAAAAAATGGAATGGAGGAGGTAAATCCAGCTATGACAAGGAAGCAGGAAAGAAGGGAGAGAGAGAGAAGTTAGAAGAAAAGGAAAGAAAGAAATAGAGAAAGAGAAAAAAAATTATATATATGTATATATATATATCTACACCCCCATATATGTGTACATATATATCCACATATATGCACCTTTATCTATGCCTATATGAAAAAACTAAAATTTCCAATAAGATAGAAATATCGAAAAACAACCAATGCAAGCAATCAATGAGAAACAAAAAACAAGACCCCAAAACATCCAAGAGAACCCACTTAACAATACCAATATAACCTATCAAAAGAAGCCCCAACTAAAAACAGTCAAAAATTAAAAAAAAACAAAACCAAAAAACGAAAAAAGAAAAAGAAAACAAACAAACAAACAAAAAACAAACAAAAAAAACACACCAAAAAAACACAAAACCAAAACAAAACTAAAAACCAAAAAGGGATAAAGACACCCACTTGCTCTGTGTCTTGTGGGGGCAGAGCTAACGGCCTTAATATAGGACTATTTAAGATGAGTGGAGTTTTTGTTTTGTTTTGTTTTGTTTTTTGTCTTTTACAGTCAGTGTTATTTCTGCTCCTATTTGTCCAGAGTCACTCAGGTTCCTGTGCGGAGGACTGGATGTGCGGGTGCTTTTTCCACTGGAACTGTTGGAGGGTGGGTGGTGGGGTTTTCAGAGCTGCTAGAAGGCCTTCCTGTGCCACCTGCAGCCTTTACTCATGTAAATTAGTCAACCCCCAGAGAGTTGAAGCACTTTTGTTTTGGCTTATTTCTCTCTTCAGAGATCGGTTTCCAGATCTGGTCAGGAGGGGGACAAGGATTCTAAGGGAGGGTGGGAGTGTGCACTTTTCTATGGAGTTTATCTTCCCTATCTGGGATAAAAAGAAAGAGAGAAAGAAAAATCAAAACCAAAAAAACCAAAACAATTGCCCCTTCCAACCAGGCACCCCCTGGTTAAGCTGCTTTTCTCTCCACCACTGAAGCGGGTGGGCTGCGTCTCCATGTTTCTCGTTTCCCTCTTCTCCTCCTGGGTTGGGATTTCTGCCCCAGCCACTGTGCCCTGTGAATCCTGACGAACACCAGGCGGGACGGTCAGCACCAGAGGCTGAGCGCGTCCAGATGCTGCAGAAACCGTCTGCCTTGTCCTGGATTCCCACAGCTCTGCAGCCGCGCGAGCAGACAGACTATGCCCGCGGTCTGTCACGCGCCGCCTAAGGGTTCTGCCTTAGCGCGCGCACGCTGGAGGGGTAGGGAGAGAGCCGTGAGCTCTCCAATCTACTGAGATCCGGCGTCTCAGCCACCGTGGGCGCGAGCAATCTGTCTCCGTTTACACGCCCTCCTCCTCCACCTCTGATCTGCTATGCGCGTGGCCCGAGGATTCTGCCTTAGCGCGCGCACCAGCGGGGTGGGGAGTGAGCAGTGATCGCTCTCCAATCTACTGAGAATCCCCGTCTCCGCCTCCGTGGGCGCGAGCAGTCTGCCTCCTTTCACGCGTCCTCCTCAGATCTATTTCGCAGGCGGCCTGAGGACTCCGCCCCAGCGCGCGTGGGCTGGAGGACAGGTGAGGGAAGTTTCCAATCTGCTGAGATCCCCGGACTCAGAAGACCTGGCGCCGCCCGTGTCTCCACTCGCCTCGCCTCCCAATTCCCGAACCCGCCGGGTCTGCCCACCTCTAAGTAGTCCACGTGGGAGTCACTTTGCTGCTCAGCATGTCCCGCAGAGTTGTGTTTTCGCTGCGGTGGTTTGCGCGAACTAATTCAGTGACTTCCTTACCGCGGCCATTTTCTCCTCTCTCCAAACTGCTATATTATAATCATGTTTTAACCTAAAGCTTTTAGGTGACAAACTTGTGACTAAAGAAAGAGAGATTCATTACAAAACAGTGTGAGGTGCTTAGGCCTCTGCAGAGACTCTGGTCTCCTTACCCCCTCATCTCCCCCATTATATTGCAAGCCTTTTGAGGTCAGGAAGCATGCCTTTCATCTATATATCCCAAATGTGTAGCACAGTGTAGGTGCTTAATTAACAGTTATCTCTACAACAGTTACACACTTTTTGTGCAAAAGAGTAAAGGAGACAAAGACTGTCTTTTTACCTTCTGTCCTACTTTTCCCTGTCCCTCTCCTCCATCTTGGTGCCCCTTTGCCCTGCCTGTCACTTCCACCTCCCTGCAGTTGTAGGTGTAGGAACCACTTGCCTGGTGGATGTGGCGCTTTGCTTGTCCCATATTTAGCCCTTAGTAGATACTGGCTGAGACAGAGAAGCAAGTTTCCAGGGTGCTGGTGTAACTAGCGGGCTAAAGGAGTTGAGGAATACAGTTAGCGGGAAGGCATTTTGAGTCATAGGTAGACATGGGGTAGAGTGAAGTTGCTGGCAGGAGCAACACACTAGAAAAGAAAGTCACAAAATAGTACTACTGCCCAGAAGCCAGAGCCAAGCCTAGGGTTCTGGGGCCTGAAATGCTGAACCAAAGAGTGTCCAGTCACAGGAGCCAAAGCAAAGAAGAGCCAGGGCCAAGCCAGTGGGGAGTCCAGGTAAGGTCTCAGCATGCCTGAAAGAGACTCAGTCAGGTAGCAGCCATTTCTGCCCAGGCTGACAGTTTTGAATTGCCTGGGTCATAATTTTTTTTAAAAGATTGTTATTAAAATATAGCTAACATACAATATTATATTAGTTTCAGGTGTACATCATAGTTATCGAACATTTATATACCTAAAGAAGTGATCACCATGAAAAGTCCAGCAACCATCTGACACCATAACATGCTATTACAATATTTTTTACTATAACTCCTATGCTGTACATTACATCCTCATGACTTGTTTTATACCTGGAAATTTGGACCACTTATTGCCCTTCATCTTTCCCCCCCCTTTTTAATTTTTCAATTACAGTTGACATTCAATATGATTTTATATTCGTTTCAGGTATACAGCATAATGGTTAGATATTTATATAATGTGATCCCTCCAATAATAGTACCCATCAGACACTACACATACTCATTACCATATTATTAACTATATGAGGTGTGATCAAACAATACAGCAAATGTTTGCATTAAAAAAGTATTACCGTAAAAGGCACATTGCCATTAATCCCCTTCAAAATACTGCCCCTCGCTTGAAACACACTTATCTCATCCTTCTTGCCACTTTCTGAAGCAGTTCAGGAAGTCCTCTTTCGTGAATGTCTTTAGTTGCACTGTCATGGCTGCCTCGATGTCCTAAATTGATTCAAAATGTTTATCTTTCATGGTCATTTTGATGTTAGGGAAGAGCCAGAAGCTGTGCAGTGACAGATCTGGTGAATAAGATGGATGAGGACATTCTGGAATATTTTAATTTGACAGAAATTTCCATACTAGAAGCAATGTGTGACATGGAGCCTTTCTGTTGTGATTGAAAAATACTGTGAATTCTTCTGAGTGCCATCCAATGGAAAATCAGGGATCTTCAATACGAGAAGCAGTGCTTCAAACCTTAGAAACAGTATGTGACAAGTTTCAACTTGTTCAGTGCAGTCAGTCAGATGTGAGCTATGGTTGAGAGAACGTGTGTTTTAAAGTGTGCCATAAATCATTCTCCATCATGACAAGGCTCTGCTCTATGTCACACATCACTTCTGGAATATGGCAATTTCTGTCAAATAAAGATATTGAGGTGTGTCCTCATCCACCTTATTCATTGGATCTGGCATCGTGTGACTTCTGGCTCTTCCCCCAAATCAAAATGACCATGAAAGGTAAACGTTTTGAATCAATTCAGGACATTGGGGCAGCCACGACAGTGCAACTAAAGATACTCATGAACGAGGACTTCCAGAACTGCTTCAGAAAGTGGCAAGAAGGATGGGATAAGTGTGTTTGAAGTGATGGGGAGAATTTTGAGGGGGATTAATGGCAATGTGTCTTTTATTACACAATTACAATTTGTAATAATTTTTTAAATTTAAACATTCACTGTATGTTTTGAGAACAACCTCATATTATTGATACTATACTTTACATCCCTGTGACTATTTTGTAATTACCAATTTGTACTTATTAATACCTTCACCTTTTTCGCCATGTCCCCCAACTCCCCTCCCTTCTATCACCCTGATAATTCTAGTACCCACCTGACACCATATATAATTATTACAATATTATTGACTATATTCCTTATGCTGTACCCTACGTCCCCATGAGCACTTTAAACAACCAATTTGTACTTCTTAATCCCTTCCCTTTATTTATCTCCCCCCCTTCCCACCCCACCAGCCATTCTCCTGTCTGGCAACCATCAAAATGTTCTCTGTATCTATGAGTTTGTTTATGTTTTGTTTGTTTGTTTATTTTGTTCTTTAGATTCCACATATAAGTGAAAGCACATAGCATCTGTCTTTCTCTGTCTGACATACTTCACTCAGAACAGTACCCTCCAGAACCATCCATGACGCTGTAGATAGCAAGAACCCAGCTGGCAGTCTTATGGGAGCTCCCTTGTATGTAACAAACTGCTTTCCTCTTGCTGGTTTTAAGATTCTTTCTTTGTCTTTTACCCTTCTCTGGCTGAGCAATAATCCATTGTAAATATGTACCACCTCCTCTTTATTCAGTCATCCATTGATAGACACCAAGGCTGCCTCCACACCTTGGCCATTGTAAGCAATGCTGCAATAAACATGTGGATACACATGTCTCCTCCAAGTAGCGTTTTGGATTTATTCACAAAAAAAAACCAGAAGTGGGATTACTGCGTCTTTCTTTGTCTGTTGTTATAGCCTTTGTTTTAAAGTCTATTTTGTCTGGTATAAGTATTGCTACCCCATTTTTTTTTGTTTCCATTTTTATGAACTATCTTTTTCTATTTCTTTACTTTCAGCCTGTTTATGTCTTTTGATCTGAGGTCTCTTGTAGGCAGCATATGTAACGGTCTTGTTTTCTTACCGATTCAAGCACCTTGTCTTTTGATTAGAGCATTTAGTCCATTTACATTGAAAGTAATTTGTTGATAGATATGTAGTTATTGTTATTTTATTATTTACATTTATTTTATTTTATTTTTTACCTTAAAGAAGTCCCTTTAAAATTCCTTATAGGGCCGGCCGAGTGGCGCGATGGTTAAGAACTGGCTTGGGATGCCAGAGGGCCCTGGTTCGGATCCCACATATGAGGGACAGTGACACTGCCCTCCACAGTTAAGATGCTGAACAACAGCTCAACCTGGAGCGGGGCTGCCATGAGTCGCTGGCGACGGCGTAGGCTGCAACCCCTGTGGCAGTGGGTTACCATGGGCTACCGTGTGTAGCCAGCACCCAGTGTGAGCGGCCAGCAGCCGCAGTGAGTGGCCCTCCAGAAGCCGGCGACTGATCTGCCTCGCCCAGGGAAGAGTGCAATGATGGTGCCAACTTGGGCCAGTGAAGCAACGTCCTCCACAACTAGACTGAAGAACAAAAGGACAACAACTTGTCTGTNCCAGTGAAGCAACGTCCTCCACAACTAGACTGAAGAACAAAAGGACAACAACTTGTCTGTTCCCCTTCCCCTAATTCCCCAGCACTGTTCCCATCCCCCTACTTCCCCAATAAAAATCTTTAAAAAAAATTCCTTATAATTGTGGTTTGGTGTTGATGAACTCCTTTAGCTTATTCTTGTCTGGAAAGCTCTATATCTGTCCTTCGATTCTGAATGATACCTGTGCTGGGTAGAGTAATCTTGGTTATAGGTCCTTGTTTTTCATCACTTTGAATATTTCCTGCCAATCCCATCTGGCCTGCAAGGATTCTGTTGAGAAATCAGGTGATAGTCTTATGTGAGCTCCCTTGGAGTTAGCTAACTGCTTTAATCTTGCTGCTTTTAAGACTTTTTTTATGTCTTTAACCTTTGGGATTTTAATTATGATGTGTGTTGGTGTGGACCTCTTTGGACTCAAATAGTTTGGGACTGTGTGCTTCCTGGACTTCTATGTCTGTTTCCTTTGCCAGGTTAGGGAAGTTTTTTGTCATTATGTCTTTCTATTTTTAAAAATTTTTTAAAGATTTTATTGGGGAATTGGGGAAGGGGAACAGACAAGTTGCTGTCCTGTTTGTTCTTCAGTCTAGTTGTGGAGGACGTTCCTTCACTGGCCCATGTTGGTATTATTCTGCTCTTCCAGGATGAGTCAGATCAGTCACTGGCCACTGGACGGCTGCTTACGGCAGTTTTTGGCAGCTCACGCCGGCTGCCAGCCACTCACAGTAGCTTATGGCAGCCCACTGCAGCTTCACTGAAGTCTACGCCATTGCCAGCAACTCACAGCAGCCCAGCTCCGGTTTGAGCTGTTGTTCACCACCTTAGATGTAGAGGGCGCAGCATCACTGGCCCACATTTGGGATCTGAACCAGGGCCTTGTTGCTCAGAGCTGGTGTCCCAAGCCAACTCCTAACCAATGTGCCACTCAGCTGGCCCTTGTCATTACTTCTTCATATAGGTTTTCAATTCTTCATGTTCTCTTTTCTCCTTCTGGTACCCCATGAGGAGAGTGTTGGTACTCTTGATGTTGACCCAGAGACACTTTAAATTATCCTCATTTTGGGGGATTCTTTTTCCTTTTTGTTCTTCTGTTTGGGTGTTTTCTGCTACCTTATCTTCTAAGTCGCTTTAGTTTTCTGCTTCAGCTAATCTACTGTTGATTCCCTCTGATATATTCTTCATTTCAGTTATTATATTCTTTATTTCTGACTGGTTCTTTTTTATGTTTGCTATCTGCATTTTTATGCTTTCTATCTCTTTTTTGAAGTTCTCACTGAGATCATTCAGCATCATTATAACCAGTGGTTTTAACTCTGCTTCTGGTAGATTGCTTGTCTCCATTTTGTTTAGTTCTTTTTCTGGAGCTTTGTTCTGGTTTCGTTATTTGTTTGTTTGTTTTAATTTGGGAAATATTTCTCTGTCTCCTCATTTTGGTTTGCTTCCTACATTTGTTTCTATGTATTAGGTAGGGCTGCTATGTCTCCCAGCCTTAGTAAAGTGGCCTTAGGTAGTAGGTGTCTTGTGGGGCCCAGTGGCATAGTCTTCCTTGTTACCTGAGCAAGGTACCCTATGTGTGTCTCTTGTGTGAGTTGTGTGTGCTCTCCTGTTGTAGCTGTGCCTTGATTGCTCTTTACATGTCATTGGAATGGATTGATCCTCAGGCTAATCAGTTTTGAGAACTGGCCATGACTACAGTTGAGGAACTATTGTCCTGTGGAGCAGAATTCACGTTGTCAGGGCTCTGGTGCCTGCCCATTGTGCCCTTTGGGTGTGTTTTCCATGGAGGCAGCTGGGGGATGCTCCAGCTGGGTCCAAAGATGACCGCTGGGCATGCCAGCCAGGGCCTCCTGGGAGGAACCTCACTGCAGGCTAAGTTCAGGCACAGCCTGAACATGCTAAGTTCAGGGCCACCTAGCATGAGTCAAGTCACAAAGCAATTTGCATATGACCGCTGCTCTCACTGGGCTTGGAGGTGCCTCAAGAAGCAAAGCTATGAACTGAGACCAGCTGTCGCTAAGGCCAGGTTTAGGGTTGCTCGGCCCGTGGTACGGGACATGCTGAAGCCAGATGCTGCTTATTTGGGTATTGCTAAACTTTGAGAGATTTTCAGGAACGTCTGAAGAATAAGCCAAGAGAGGTCATTTATACAGAAAAGCCATTGGAATCCACTTGGGTGGGCCTGCAAGTCAGGTGGGGTGGGGACAAAGAAATCAGGGCAAAGAAATGGTGGTAGCCAGGTTGATGGAGACTCAGATATGGCCACTACCTTCATCCGCACACTGGGAAGGGGGAGGGGTCAACAAAGAAACAATGGCTTCCACTAGGTCCTCTGTCCAGGAGAAGGTTTCTCCTCCAGCCCTCACCCTGAAGGCAGACATTAGTTCCTCCCCATATGTCCCTGGTGTCTTTTGAGCTGCTGCCCCAATGCTGGCACTCAGAGCAAGTGAGTCCATCAACAAGTCAGTCTGTGCATGGGCCTTTAAAGAGGAGCGCCTGTGACTGCAGCTGCCCTTGTCTTACTCAGCCAAAACTTCTGCTGTTTTTCAGAGCCAGAAATTATAGGGACTTTTCTCCCCAGCACTGGAACCCTGGGCTTGGGAGCCTTGTGTGGGGTTGGGACCCCTCATTCCTCTGGGATGTCCCTCCAGAGTTTTAATAGTCATACACAAGAATGGGACCAGACTATTCCACGTCTCCATCCCTCTTACCAGTCTTGAGGTGGCTTCTGTATGTCATTAGTTGTAGGGCTTTAGTTCAGCTAGACTTCAGGTGATTCTCAATGATGGTTGTTCTGTAGTGTAGTTGTAATTTTGGTGTAGTCGTGAGAGGAGGCAAGCACAGTGTTTGCCTACTTTGCCATGTTGACTGGATCTCAACCCATAATTATTTTTTGGACTATGTCTTTTCTGTTTGTCCATCTTAAACTGGCTGCATACATTTCTGTTTGTCAGCTAATTTAACTCATCCTGCCAGAAGTTTAGCTGACCATAATAATACCCTATAGTTGCATAGTCCTTTTATATCCTCAAAATGTTTTTGCAACTATTAAATCCCCACAGCAATCATATGAGGGAGTTGCAGTAGGTGTTAACATTTCCATTTAACAGATAAATCGAGACCTAGAGAAGTTAGGTGTCTTGCTCAAGGTCACACAGGTCTAATAATTGGCAGAGTCAGAGCTGGAACCCCTCTTCTGACTGTAAGTTCAATCACACCATAGGTGCCTGATAGTGATTTAAGGGATTACCTTGTTCAGTGACATTTACCTTTTCATAGGTGATCTTGAGGATGGAAAAGCCTCGAAGAAGTAGTTGAAGAAATTCCCAATTTAAAAGAATGAGAGAAAGAAAGAAACAAAGAAACAAAGAAAGATAATTGGGGAATTAGGGGAGGAGAACAGTGTTAGGGAATTGGGGAGGGGGACCAGCCAAGTTGTTGTTCTGAAATCTTTGGTGTGGAGGGTGCCATTTGCCATCTGGCTGCCTGTCGGCATCTTGTGGCCTCTAAGCTCAAGGTGCTGTGTTACAATCTTAGCTGCGGGTGAGTGTAGCCACCATCCCATGCAGGAGTCGAACCAGCAGCCTTGTTGTTAAGAGCATGCATTCTATCGACTGAGCCATCCAGGTGGCAGCTTAGCTCAAGGTGCTGAGTTCAGTGTTAGTTGCAGGCAGGCATAGCCCACCATCTAACAGGCAGTCTTGTTATTAGGAACAGGTGCTCTCACCAGCTGAGCCCTCCTGCCATCTGTTGGCAGCTCAGTGCCATGTCACTGGCCCATGTGGGAATCAAACTGTCGGCCCTGTCACTCAGAGTTCACGCTTTTAAGCTAACTCTTAACCAACTGAGCCACTCGGCCAGACCCTGAAATGATTTTTTAATGGCGGAAATTTGGGATATTTTTGCAGGAGGTGAGAAATATCTTTGGGCAGGAGATTGTGCTTAGTTCTTCACAAACTATACCATGTAGTTGGCAGCTTACTCTGTGTTCTCCTGAGAATAGCCACACTATCTGGGTTATATGTTACAAGCTACCTGGGCCAATGTGGATGACACAGGTTAGTCTTTTCCTCCTGCTCCACAGATCAGACAGTTAAAAGAAAGTTGTAAAAAGCAAAGACTGGAGCCAGGTAGCTTGGGTTAGAATTACAGCTTGGCCATATACTAATTTTAAGCCCAGGGCATGTTCCTGTACTTCTCTGTGTCTCAAGTTTCCTCATCTATGAAATGGGACATAATAGCAGTGTTTACCTCATATGAGGATTAAATGACTTAATATACAAGGTCTGCAAATAAAGTGCACGAACTCATCCTAGAAAAAGTGCTACATACCTCATTGCTGAACATAGTTGCAACATAGTTCACCTTCGAAATACTCCCCTTGGGAAGCTATGCACCGATGCCAGCGTCTAATTCACCCTTCAAAGCAATTTTGAAGCTTTTTTTCTGGAGTGGCCATCAGAGCTGTCATCGTATTATTCTCGATGTCCTGAATGTCATCAAAATGTCATCTTTCAATATTTCCTTTATCTTCGGGTAAAGAAGTCATTGGGGGCCAGATCAGTTGAGTGGGGAGGGTATTCCAATACAGTTATTTGTTTACTAGCTAAAATCTCCCTCACAGACAGTGCTGTGTGAGCTGGTGCATTGTCATGATGCAAGAGCCATGAATTGTTGGCGAAAATTTCAGGTAATTTTCGTCTAGCTTTTTCATGCAGCCTTTTCAGCACTTCCAAGTAGTAAACTTGGTTAACTGTTTGTTCAGTTGGTACAAATTCATAATGAATAATCCCTCTGATATCAAAAAAGGTTAGCAACATTGTTTTCACTCTTGATTTGGACTGACAGAACTTTTTTGGTCATGGAGAATTGGTTGACTTCCATTGTCCACTTTGTTTCAGGGTTGTATTGGTACACCCATATTTCATCACCAGTGATGATAACAGCCCAGAAGATCGTCTTGTCTCTCCAAAAGGTCTTGGCAAACTTTGACTCTCCTTTGCTCTTGTTCATCAGTGAGTTTTTTGGGACCATTTTTGCACACACTTTTCTTTTCCATGCCAAGATTTTCAGTGAAGATTTTCCTAACTGTTTCTTTCTCAATGTTTACTTGGTCTGCTATGCTTCTGACAGCCGACAGTTTTGACACACGATTCAAAGAATTTTTACAATGTTTTCGTCAGTTCTGCCCATTACTGGCCGCCCTGACCTCTCTTCATCAGTGACGCATTCTCTCCTCTCAGAAAAACGTTTCATCCATGTGTACACTGCCGTTTTCTTTGTGGCATTATCCCCATAAACTTGGACTAACATGTCCCTGATTTCAGCTCCACTCTAGCCAAGTTTAACAGGAAATTTAATGTTTGTTCATTGCTCTAATTCAAGCTCAGCCATTCTTGTGATGGCACACAAAAACACGCAACAACAATAATGAATGCCACTCGGCCAGACACCGCCACAAATCGATATGAGCACAGCTGTGAGATACTGATATACCAAGGTAATGAAACTTTACTGAGCTGTCTTTACAGTGCTGCCAATGTAAGTGTATGGTGGCAAGTTGGCAAACCTAATTGCCAGACCTCGTATGTAAAGAGCTTACAACAGTTCTTGGTATATAATAAGTGCTACAGAATTGTTACATATTTATTATTATTATTATTATTGGTAATATTTGTGTTATTTTATGTCCTTCTAGTGGGAACTGTATTGGATACATGTGTAAATATGGATGGTCTCAGGGAGGCCAAATCAGGTAGGGTGAGAAATGGAGTGTTTAGATTGATACACAGATTGGGCAGGGTACCAGCCTATGACACTATGTGCACCCCAGGACTCTTGAATATCACTTCTTCCAAGAGTCCTTGCACTTGAACAAGTTATAGGTGCAGTTTACCTGGGCCACAGACAACAGTAGCTCGTTTTAGCAGCAGTTGCTTTCCTTCTAGTGAAGGACATGTAATTATAATCACCAACTTACATGATGGATCAATGCTGTTCTGGATTCAAAATAGCCAAATGTTTGTACCTTTCATGTGTAAAAAATTGTATTTAATTCCCTGAAATTTTCATGAGAGTGGATGTTCATTTATTCGCTGGGTAACAGTATAGGAAGTAGGCCTTCTTTTTGCCAAGGCTCTGGGAGGGTAGGCTTGATCACTGAGCAAGAGTGGTGGAAAATAAGTAAGAAGCTCTGCCTTCATTGTCAGATAGGAACTGAGACATGTAGAATCGCAGCCTCTTTCCTGGCTGCTCCAAGAAACCTTTCACAGTCACTACAGCACCCACTGATCTCTCTGCCTCTGATCACCTGCTACCACTGACTGCCACTCAGCTTGGCACTTAATTATATATTGCCTAAGGTAAAATATCCCTCCCCAATTATAGGCCCATTACAAGTATACCCCTATTCTCCCAGCAAAAGCCTGAGGAGGCAGTTGATATTTGAGAGTAAGAGTCCAAGCCATAAGTTAACCATTTATTCTCCAGGATCCTCTAAGTTACGTCCCTGTACCCATCACCGGAAAAGCTACATAGCTGAGCCATATTTCTTTTTTCTCCTCCTCCACTCCCCACCCCTTAAAATGGCCATTATAAAATTGTGTTTCATCACAAATGCTAGCTTGTGTTTATAATTTCCTTTTGTTGTATCACATTTTTAAGTGAAAGCTATCCCAAATCCTTGATGGAAGGAGGGAGCAAATACATAAATCCTCAAAGTGTATTCCTATTTAGAGTAGACAAAATTATATCCATAATTTGAATAGTGTATGTGTTAATGAAGATGAGGAAACTGAAGGGTTCGTTTATTGGGTAGGCTGGGAGCAGGCATAAAAATAGTTGTGGTGAAGTGTGGAACTTTTCAATATTTGTGGCTTCTAAAGTGCCAAAGTATAAAGAAGTTGTGACAAATAGAAAATCTTAAGGCTGTGAATATGTCAGGGTACCGGCTGCCTAGGAAAGGGGGCAAAAACTCTCTCCTTTTATCTTGTCTCTTCTAAATGTTTCCCAGCTCAGCAACCCTACACTTGGCTATTGTTGTCTTCCTACTGGCTCCAGGACACCTACTATAGACACTGTGGCTGCAGTTTCCTGGGAACTCTGGTGTGTGTTTGCCTGCTGGCATGTCAGTGATTGCACTAACATGTAAATGTCAAGTCATCTTGGGGGACACCTTTGGAATATGTGTCCAACATTTAATCTCCTGGATTAGAATACATATTTTTTTTATCTTGTATGTTATCTGTGTTCTTGGAATTTGGCATAAAAATATCTTTGTGGCCAGGTTGGTCATTTTTTTGTAATCTTGACCATGGGGTTGAAGCTTATTTTAGATATGCCATAGAGTGGGATCCTGATCTCCAAGGCCGTTTCAGACTCTTGCACTATGAGTCAGTGACCAGGAACAGAGGTAGATTTTTCAGCTGATTGTAGCTACAATGTGGAAATGGCATTATTCTGACATTATCTGTTTGAGAATCAGTAAAAATATATTACTATTTTTCTCTTAAAGTAAAAGCAATATGTGGAAATCAGATTTCACAAATAAATTAATGGGTGGTTATTTTCTCTACAAAATGACTCACAGAGATTCCTTTAAATAGCAAGATCCTCTGGTGTGCTTAAAATATGGGTCAATTTATTTTTATTTTTTAAAAAGCCTTTTCACATGCAGCACATTTAGAAACTGTTATATAAAGAAAGATACATATGCATGATTTTGGATTTAACAGACTTCACTTGTCCAAATGAATTCAACTTCTATCTTTATCTAGGGAAGTCTTATTTTAACTTTGGAAGCTGGAGGTAATTGGATTTAGATTCTTAAAAAAATCAACAGAGAAGTACCATTCATTCTTCCTCCTGTGGTGGTCTCAGACAAGCAGATTCTTGTTGTAGGGAAGTCATAATGGTCTCAATAGCCCTTTCTATGCACTTTTCCCCTGGGGGTGTTAGCAGAAATTGTGGTATTTAAAAATTTTTGCTGGAATATCTTGACTCTCAAAAACAAGTCAGAAACCTCTGGTAATATGTGAAAACATGGAAAACATCTGCAATTTTTTTAGACAAAAAAAATTTACCTTCTTGAACATCCCAGGAAGATTAGTACATAGTCTTAAATTCTTCTTGAAGTCAATGTTAAGAGCTTTTGGAGAATAAGTTGCTCTGTAAGTCAGGAGACCACCATTAACTTACTGTCTTGTTCTGCGTTTTGTTTTGTTTTTCTTTTTTTTTTTTTTAGCTGAGCCATCCTGCAACCTGTTGGCAGCTCAGTGGCAGCTCAGCTCGGGCTGGGCATCGAACCACTGTTGCTCAGAGCTCACACTCTTGAGTGAGCTGTTAACCAACTGAGCCACTTGGCCGGCCCCTTGTACTGCCTTTTAAGTCAAACCCATATGTACTCAGCTGTGAAGCATGCTGACACTCAGCAGGATACGAGAGTGAGCCAAGATTGAGCTGGACCAGGGTTAAGGCTCTCATCCAAGGAGGATGACCAGCTATCTACATCCCAGCATCTGAAGAAATAGGACAAATTTCATCTTGAATTGGGCAGGTATTTGTGTTCACAGAGTCTCATATGATGGTTTGGACCTTGTAGCATAGGTAGAACTAAGAGTTAGGCACATGGCAATATCATGCTTTGGGGTAGATGGGTGGATATGAATGTTTACCAGTTTTAGGTAGATTGAAGCTAGTAGCTAGAGAGACAGAGACAGGTCTAGTCCAAGAGGAAAAGGAGTGGCTAGAGGCAGATGGTGACTGAGAGACCCAGATAAACTAGCTGGGGTTCCAGGCAGGATTCCTGGTCTAGCAGAAGATATTGGGTGTGATTTGGGAACTGTGGAAGAAACACAGTCATGCAAGTATTAATAATAGTAATAGCTACTTTTTATTAACCACTTACTGCATGTGACAGATTATTTTATTTAATTTTTATAACAATTCTATGAGGTAGTTGGTTAGTTTTTCCTTCAGACATCAAATAACGTGGTGTGTTTCCCAATAGCAACTAATTCTGCAATTCTCTGACACCAACTGGATGTCTAACAATTCAATTCAGTTCTGATATTCACTACCCAGAGTTAGCCTATGCTTCACAGGCTAAAGGCTCAGTCCCACAAGACTGCCCTTGCTTCAAATGCCAGCCACAAGTGGGTTCCTCAGGTAACCCACACTTCAGCCTGACTGATTACCAGTTTAGATGTTCCTATGACCTCCCACCAGGTTTGATAGTTCAGTAAAATGACTCACAGAACTCAGGAAAGCACTTTGCTTATGATTACTGGTTTATCACAATGGATACAACTCAGGAACAGCAAAATGGAAGAGATTCATAGAGCAATGCATGGGCAGAAGAACACAGAGCTTCCATGCCCCTCTGGGTTTTGGCACCTTCCCAACACACAAACACGTCACAAACCTGCAACTTCTCCAAGTCTCCTTTTTCAAGAGTTTTTATAGAATTAAATCCTCAGTTCCTCTCTCCCCTTTCTGGAGGCCAGGGAATAGGGCTGAAAGTTCCAACCCTTTAATCACATATTTGGTCTTTTTGTTGACTAGTCTCCAACATAAAGCTAAGTAGGGGCCCCATTTAAAGTCAATCATTTACATGCATAAACTCAGGTGTTGTAAAAGGCTTACTATGAATAACAAAAGATACTTCTTTAACTCAGAAAATTCCAAGGGCTTTGGGAGCTTTGTGACTGGAATCTGAGACCAAGACCAAATATCTTTTTTATTATACTACTGTTCAGTATTGGTATTATCTTACAGATGAGGAATCTTAAGTACAAAAAGATGATGTTACTTGCTTAAAATCATGTAGCTGGGAAGTAAGAGGTAGAGGTTGGAATTCAACCCACGTCTGGCTGCTGTCAAAGTCCTGCACTTAACTATCATATCCTGCTTATCCCACAAACTGTATGTTATGGCTGAGGTTGGAGAGAAGAATTGCATAAGCTTTGATCGCTCCCTGTATGTGTACTACTTAGGAGAGTCAATGCCTTAGGTAATAGACAATGGCGAAAATATAATTCCCAAGTAAACAAAGCAAAAATTATAGCTCAGCTCTGCTAAAAATCCAACATCTCAAAGGTAATAATGCAGAAGACCATGTTTATGTTTCTTTTTAATGTAGGTATAACTTGAATCCATGTGACCAACAGTCACATGTTGGGGGGATGGATTTGGGGGAGCAGTTTTCAAATAGTAAGAGGAAGTTGAGTTCATCACACTTTTGTGGAGTAAATGCCTGCTTTTTGCCAGGCACTCTACTAAGAATGCCCAGCGGAGAAAAGGTAGAATGAGGAAGAAGAAATCATGCAGAAGCTAAACCTGTAAAAAGTCTATGTAGCCTGGTGATGACCCTGTCAAAATGTGTCAAACCCTCAGGATCAAAACAAGTATTTTGGGAGCTCTATCACCCAACCGCCAGTCATTGGCTTGTGGGATCAGCTTTGCCTGCCCTAAGTAATGAGCTCCTCGAGTCCCATCATCCTCAGCCCCTACAGTTGCCCAAGTGGTAGGAAGGTCTTGAGGATTGGGTCAATCTAGAATAGGTGTTATTCAAGGAGGCATGAAGCTCCAGTTCCAGTATGGAGAGGCAAAGTTGTAGTTATTCATTTGGTCAGTTTATCTTCTCTTATTCACTGGATACTTACTGAGGGCCAGATATACTGTGCTAGGTAAATTTGAGAGAAAGCCATAGCCTATTATCTGGAAGAAAATAATAAATGTGTTAGATGTAAAGTACTATGCAGGTACACTAGCAGAATCAGTGGCCAGTACGTTTAGAACTGAGTAGGGTAGGGTCCTGGTGTGTATGAACCAAGCAGCTGACAATTTGTTTTAAGGAGGATGTAGCTGCTTAAAAGGGCCTTAATGGTGTGAACATGCATCTCCAATTGGTAGGCCAGTGACAGCAAGCATTTTCCAGTCTTGCATGCAATGGAGTCTATTCAAGTAGAAGGGTATGCCCCGCGGCTGCCAGAGTATGGGGAAGAGTACTGGAGCAGGATTGGGAGCCAAGAGATTTGGATGCTAATTCAAGTCATACTACCTTTTTGTATGATGTGGAGCAGATCACTTCACCTCTCTGGCTCCTAGATTCCCTCTCTGTAATTGGAAGAGGTTGGGCTTGATTGATTTTTCCAAATAGCCAATCGATAATCAAGCAAGGCAGAACTTTAAACTGACTCCTGACTTCTATTTTTCCCTTCTTCCAACATCTCTCCCTTATTCCTGCTCTTTGAGGTAGAGAATTTCAACACTATCCTGGACCACAGGACAGTCTGAGTTGGGAAACCTTCAGGTCTCTTCCAGCTCCCAAATCTCATGATTTTGTGTCAGTGTAAATGTGGGCTTTAGATGCATTAATTTCATAAAGTAAATATTGATTGGCAGTCAGCCAGAAGGTATGTTCAGGCCAGATATAGGGGATAGGGCTGGCCAAGTAAAAAACTCTGCAGAGAACATTGGAATTAGAGAGAGGGATGATTGTATCTAAGTTGATGGAAACAACAAATGTGGGGATCTCATCTGTTCAAAAGTAGATTAGTCAAACGGAGAAAACTCATGATTATTACTGTTATTATTGTTAGTTGCCTTTTTCATAATCACTGACTGTGTGGCAGGCACCAAACTAGGTTCTATATATAAGCTACATGTTTCATTTTCACAATAAACTTATGAGATATTACTATTGTTTTCTTACCCACTTTTTCAGATGAGGAAATTGAGGCATAGAGAAGATGGAGACTTTCCACACAAAGCAGGAGAAAGGAAGCTTGAAGAATTGCTGGGAGCTTCCAGAGCCAAGGAAAATTGGGTCTGAGGTGATTGAAGAGAGTATACCTTGGGTTTGAAACAATGATAGGATCTGGAACCCTCAATGGAGGGATTCGGTGTCACCAATGGCTGGGTCAAGTGGTAGCTGATTAATTTGGAGGGTAAACTATTAGAATCTGATGTTTGAGAATCAGACATATGTGTGAAGGAATACAATTATATTTTGTTTTGTTTGGAGGCCCTGTCATTTTCTTCAAATGATTTTTTGTTTTCATTGCAAATTCTTTGTTAGTAATGGAATACATAAACTGGATTTCTATGGCTTGTCTGTAGAGAGGAATGCACAATTTCTGTATGGACATGTTTGCCCATAGAGATAAAGTGTTGAGTCTGATGATAATTCCCCTTTAGGGAGGCACTGTACTGAATTTATTGGCTGATTTGGTGTTCACTACAGTTGGAGCCATTTAAATTCGTTGATCTTCAGAGCTATGCTTTGTAGCTTATATCTGGGCAGCAATCAATAATTTTATATTTAGTGTGAATTTAACTGTAACCAAAATATGGAGTACTTCTTGGTCATGGCTTTTTATTGTAAATAGAAATTATGCTTTCTCTTTAGTAATCAGAATAAATGGAAAATGAAAGTTTTCAGTATTCTGACTGTGCACTCAGGAAAATGACAACCACTCATTCACAGCCAGGTTAGGAGGAATAGAATTAAATTTGTCATGAATATGATATTTATGAATTCCACTTAAGTATGATGGAAATTATTTAGGAATATGGTACTTACCATGCTACTGTATTTCAAAAGGTCTTTTAAAAATCTCTTATTATGAGACTGATGTACTACCTACTGTGCTATCTGAAAAAATAAAAATCTCTTATTAAATATCATTAAGAGAAACATGCATATGTTTTGATAAGCACTTATTCATAATCAATTTGACTCACTGTTCATGAAGATGTCACTTCCCTTATGTGTTTCTTTTTATGTGTATTTCTTGCTGAAACATATCTATTTCCTCAGATTGTTAATGGATGCTAATAGGAGAGTGTATACTTTTTATTAATTTGTTCATATATTAATTGTAATGTACTCTATATTCTACTTATATATAAGTACTGTATAAAGTAATTTACTGTAAGTAAATTTACTGTAAGTAAGTAATACTTACTGTATAAAGTAATTTTCAGAATTCTCAACAAGATTGTACAGTCCTGATAATCAGCTCAGCCTCTGTCACTTTGGATCACCCTGAGAACTCCAGCCTGGCCCACTTCCTCTCGATCTCACTCCTATTTACCTTCTCTTCTTGATCTGCTCTGAAAGTTCCACCATTAAAGTAACTTTGGAAGACCATGCTAAAGTATACAGATATTGACTGGAAAAGGGAGGAGGATTCTGATAAAAAATCTAGCCGTTTCTGGATTTAAAAAATAAGATTAGCTAATTGTTACTTTGGAAGACACAGAGCTTAACCCTGAAAAGATTTGCTATGTATTGAATAGACATAGGGTCTAGGCTCTGCCCTCCTGCAAAATAGGTATGTGATCTGGGCCAGGTCACCACCCCTTTCTGGACCCCAATCTCTTCATCTAGTGTAGTAAGTGGAATAATGCTCCCCTCCCCAATATATCCACTCTGGAAGCAGTGAGTGTTACCTTACATGGCAAAGGAGACTTTGCATGTGTGATTAAGTATCTTGATATGGGGTGATCATCCTGGATTATCTGGGTGAGCTCAGTGTAACTATAACCATCATTATAAGACAATGCAGATGGCCATTAAAATAAATGACTATTGTTGATTTTCAATTGATATAGATATTAATGTATTGGTGACTATGTGTATAGGCCACTTATATACAGTGTACAGAAAATAGATGTACTAACAATACAAAGTAAGTATTGACTCCCATTTCTCAACTCAGGAGGTAAATATTGACCAACAAAAAGTGTTACAAGTTTATGATGAGCTAAAAGACAAAATGTTCACGTCAGCTCAATTTTTCCTTCATTACTCGTATCATTTATCTTCTGCAGTACAGAGGTTCAGACGCATGGATGTAATTCCTGAGCTCTGACTCAATATCTAACTTAGCTTCCTCAAACATGGTCCTAAAGCATTTGATGACAGTCATTTTTCATCTTTATGAAAACTCTATTCCTTTGCCTCCCCTGAACATTTCCACTCTTTCTCAAATTTAAGTCTTCTCTGTCAATCTTCCGCACTAACCATAATACCATTTTCTTCAATCCAGCCCCCAATCCAAAGAATGATCGTCCATGATAATAGCAGTTAAGATTTATTGAACTCCTGCTACCCAGCCCTTTACATGGATCTCTAATGATTATTTCCACCTTATAGAATGATAATAAAAATAATAATAGTTATTGCTTATGTGCCAAGTACTTCTTTAAGTCCTTTCCAAGTATGAAGTAATTTAAACTCCCAACTAGCTCTGAAGGTAAACTTATTATGGCCATTTTACCTATGAAGAAACTGAGGCAGAGAAAAGGTGCAGTCCTAATACACAGCTCATAAATAGTAACATAACCCAATCATTCTGACTATAATTTCCCCCCTGCTTGTCTATGCTCCTCTGTCTGGACTTAAAGTTTTATAGCAGGTGTCAAGTTTCAGGAATATATTTTTGTGATCATAGAAATTTGCCCTGGCGTTTCACATGCTTGTGGATGTGGATGTGTGTGTGTGCCCCACCCCACCCCCAGATAAAGGAACAGAAATTGAGTCAGCTCAGGTAATTTGCTAAAGTGATACAGTCAATAAGTGAAGCAAGCGATTCAAACCAAGCTCTGACTCCAAACTTTTCTCTTTAGGGCAAGGAAGAAAAAGAAAAAAAAAAGGTGATGCAGGAGGAGTCAGAGAAGGAGGCTATCGCTTCCTCCTGATGATGAAATATTCAAAAAATAAGCATATATTAGTATCAGCAAACTTTATAGTGGCCTGTTCTCAAAGGAATAAAGGATAGAAGATGAACAGCATCAAACTATATTCACTCCAAAATTTATATCCTCAATTGTATAGTAAGTCTGTTAAGCCAGACCTGGGTGGAGTAGGAGGAGGAGCCCACAATTCCGGGCAGTGCCTTTTAGGACCGATGTTCATAGGGGACAGTCTTAAGGTTGAACTAGATAAGGGGGCAATTATTGATCAAACAGTCTGCGGGGCTGATGGTAGGCCTCAGAATAGCAGGGTAGCTTTAATAATGCCTGAATGGTATTATGTATCTATACACATGTTGGATTAATGAACTGTTTTCATGTCTGATGTAGGTGTCAAAGCCTTTTAAAAATCGTTGACTATCTTCACTTCCCTTTATAGCTAGATGCTTAACTCTATCTGCAGGCCCTCAAAGGGAAAATGGCAAAGAGAACAAAATGGTTAAGTAGTGAATAGACTGAGAAAAATTTATTCATTTGTGCATGTATCCATCCATCCTATTCATCCGTCCATCCATCCATCCAAGCATCCATCCAGCAAATATGGTTTGAGTACTTGTTCAGGGCAAATTTTTATTATATGTGCCATGGAATATCAAGATGAACTAGACACAAATTATATTCTCAGGGAGCTTAATGTTGAGTGGAAGAGTTACAAAATGTGTCTAATACCTAATAGAAAATGATATGTGCTTTAAAAAAGGTGTCACAAAGAATTAAGTGTATGGAAATATCAGTGCCTACCCACTACTTTGTTCACTCTTATCTTGGAAGATACCCACCAAACAGTATCATAGCATTATTTAAAATCTACCCTCAGGGTGAGAATTTATTGTAAAGATAAAATCAACTAGAAGATGTGTGTGTGTGTGTGTGTGTGTCTTGTGGTACTTCCTAACATGGAATGCATATCACTGGGACATTTTAAATAAAAAGTAAAGAAGATTATTACCTGATATCCTGAGTCAGCATCTGCCTAACCAATAGAACATAAGATCATGGGATCACTGTCCTCTTAGCTGCATAGGGCATTAGGATTTGTAAGGGATCAATATATGCCACCCCCAAATATGCCACTATGGTATAAGGATTATTTTGAGCTGAAGGCATTTGAGATTCAGCATATGTAGAAGGAAGCCTTCCCAGAGCCCCCCTTATCTGACTAAAAGCAGAAACTTCTGGGAAATGAGAATATCCATTAGTCATCTCTCCTAGGTAAGTTTATAGCTATGAAAAAGATGGAAAGGTGATGACAAGAGGGACCTGTACAAACAAACCTTACTCCATTAGTTTCTCCCATATATTTGCCTTCCCAGAGTTTGCTGCCCTAGAAACCCTAAAACCCCTTTACTTTGTCTTGTTGCTTTTCTCCAAATTTATTGTTCTTTGTTAAGATGCTACATAAGCCCAAGTTCACCCCTTTGAGCGACTCATCACTGGGTTTCTCGTGTGTGTGTGTGCACATGCTACATGTGTTAATAAACCGTTTTTCTCTTGTTAAGCTGTCTTTTGCCAGTCTAATTTAATTTCCAGGGCCCCAGCTGGAGAACCTAGAAAGGTCATGGGAAAAAGTTTTTTTTTTCTTCCCTACAGAATATTATCTGAATGTCTGTTTTTTTTTTTTAAAGCAGAAGTGACAACTCAGATACCTGTAGGGGTAGACAGGTGATTTATTTATTTTTATTTTTTTAAAGATTTTTTTTATTGGGGAATTGGGAGATGGGAACAGCGCTGAGGAATTGGGGGAAGGGGAACAGACAAGTTGCTGTCCTTTTGTTCTTCAGTCTAGTTGTAGAGCACGTTGCTTCACTGTTCCAAGTTGGCACCATCATTGCACTCTTCCTGGGCGAAGCAGATCAGTTGCCAGCTTCTGGACGGCCGCTCATGGGGGCTGCTGGCCGCTCACGCTGGCTGCCAGCCACACATGGTAGCCCATGGCAACCCACTGCAGCTGTGGCTGCAGCCTACGCCGTCGCAGGCGACTCCAGGTTGAACTGTTGTTCAGCATCTTAGCTGCAGAGGGCAGTGTCACTGGCCCTCATATGTGAGATCCGAACCGGGGCCCTCTGGCATCCCAAGCCAGCTCTTAACCAACACACCACTCGGCCGGTCCAGACAGGTGATTTAAATGAGCAAAGCAGGACAGATTATATTTTACTGAAGGATATTTGTTTTGCATATTGAATACACAGCAATATTCTTTTTTTTTTTTAAAGATTTTTATTGGGAAATTGGGGGGATGGGAACAGTGCTGGGGAATTGGGGATAGGGGAACAGACAAGTTGCTGTCGTTTTGTTCTTCAGTCTAGTTGTGGAGGACGTTGCTTCACTGGCCCAAGTTGGCACCATCATTGCGCTCTTC
>NW_017732009.1:794819-815214 GCF_001890085.2 Hipposideros armiger | reverse complement strand
CTGTGGAGGGCAGTGTCACTGGCCCTCATATGTGGGATCCGAACCGGGGCCCTCTGGCATCCCAAGCGAGTTCTTAACCATCGCGCCACTCGGCCGGCCTACATAGCAATATTCTTAATTTCTGCAAAATAAAATGATCTCCATTTTTTTCTAGAAATATGTGGTCTATGTAATTTGTTTTTTTTCATTTGTTAGTCATAGATAGGAGAAATATTTCATCTTTACTAGCAGAAAACAGTAGCTCAAATGTAAAGATAAACAGTCCCTGATATCCAGCTGTAGGAGAGGAGGAGAGGAGGGAATAGGGAATGGTGAGGAATGTGGCTACCTAGAGAATGCATGTCTCAATTAATGGGGACAGATTCTGGTCCACTCTGGCCAAGCATTGCCACAGGAGAATATGGGACCAGTATTACCAGATTTTCTGTTTTTTCAAGAAAAGGTAGAAATGAGGATTTTTATGTGAAATATTCCACTTTTCAAATGTTAATAGCTTTTTAAAAAATATGTATGCCACTGTGTGGGCCACATAGAACATGGCTGCAGGCCTCCAGTTTTGTATCTTTTGATTTAAATACTTTATAAACCGTATGTTCCCTACTGCAGTCTCTATTACTGCCAAGCATAAGATTGTAATGTCTTGGTTTGAAATGAGAGTGAGAACAAAATCCAGCCCTTTGTTAGAGGCAAGGAATGAATGTAAAAGAGAGAAAACTAGTGAAGAAAAAAGAAAACAAAAACAAAAACAACTAGATTCTTTTGTCTGTCTCCTTATCAAAGAAATATTGCCTGTGCTATCTCTTTCTCCTGTGGAGCACCCAATGTGTTATATATCTAAGGATGGAAATTACAGGTTTTGAAAAACGAATTGGGACACGTGATCTCATAGTGAGACATAGTGTTTGAATGTGGGAATGTTTAGGACAATATGGGATACATGACAGACATCCTGATAAAAACGCAAATGAAGTGCCTCCTAGGGACTCACTGTCCTGCTTTCTTTCCAGGTAGCAACCCCTGTCACAGGGTCTTTTGTGGTTTTGTTTTTTAATACTCCAGTAACTAAAACCCCTCATGTGAGCCTGCCTTCTAGTGAACTGCAAGTACAGTTGACCCTTGAACAAGTGGAGTTTAGGGGCTCAATTGAAAATCTGCCTATAACTTTTGACTTTCCCCAAACTTAAGAAGGTATACAGAGGCTCCGGTGCTCTGGCTCTCCTTCAGAACATTGAAGAACCTGGTTGACCCTACACTGGCCTGCAGTAGTCCCCTGTTGGCAGTGAAGAGAAAAGGCAGTGCTTAGTATATAAGCCCTACTGTAACTGCTTCTTGTATTAGCTGAGGGGAGGAGGGGAGGTGCAGGGGAAGCACTGACAGATTTGAATTAATTGCCTTCTTAGAGAAGGTTTGGACTGATTTGACTTTGGGGTTGTTTAGTTTGGGATGGCTGCTGGAGACCAAGCTGAGGCTGAGCCTTGCTAGGGCAGCTTCAAAAGGAGAGAGACCAGAAGACAGCAATGGCGTGTCATGGAAAGGTCTGTTCTTAGCTCACTCTCAAGTGTTTTGGGGCTAGGCTAGTCGGTGTGAATCCAGTAGTGGCTACCTGGAGGAGTGGTAGAGCATGTGCCCTTCTCAAAGGTACTCAAAAATGAAAATTATTTTAGATCTATGCTGGTCTCAGCATGTGCTGAGTTAGGCCCACTGGCTACCCATCAGAGCCCTGGTCTAGATCCTGTTTAAGGGCCCTAGCTCTGACCTTTCATTATTTAGTAGTACTTTTAAAATCCAAACTGAAAGGAGGTCAAGTGGGTGTGTGGCGTCATGGCATCTAGAAAGAAATGCTGTTGCTCTCAGAGAAGACTGAAGAGGAGCCAGAGAATGGGCAGGCATCCACGTCTTTTCCCATACAGGGTTTCCTTGTCCTTCTGCCTGGGTGTCATGGTCTTCATGACTTTTTGTTTAAAACAATACTCACAAAGGTAGCCCTAAATCCGATCATATCTAAAGCTTTAAAGAGTAATTGTTCACAGTAATGCTTTCCACTCCTCTGCCAACAAGTTAGGTGGAGCTTTTTAGGTTGGATTTGGATTTGTTGACAATTCCTGACTTGACTTCTCAAGTCCTGAAGAGTAATCCTGCATTGGAATAAGGTACGAGGAGGGGTCAGGCAAGGATGTTTTTTGGACTTTGAATTCTTATGCATGTCTGCTGAAATTGAGAATGTGGAGCAAGGTCTATGTGTTCAATGGGGTTTCCCCTGACTACTGATTCACTCAGGTCTTGTCCTTACACATTGGAGGCGTTTGTGGACTGTTTCAGCATACGTGCATTCACTGAGTGGCTTGGCTACAAATGTGGGTTTTATGGACTCAGAATATCAGAGCTCGAAGGAGCTTTGGAGTGGATCTTGTCCACCTAAGCCCTCATTTTACAGAGGAGGAAACAGGCCCAGAGAGGCAGGTGCACAGTGATTTATTGGCAGAACTCGTAGAAGAACTCAGGGCTCGTGTTACTGTGTTTCCCCTCCAATCCAGAGCTCTTAACCTTTATTATTTCCTAATGTATAATAGCTCCATAGATTAATTGTGGAAATCAGCCTCCCTTCATTCATGGCTTTTTGACTTTCCTCCCTCAGAAGCCAATAAATATTAAATAAAATCCAACATGAATAATAGCTACTGTGGAAAATCTTGCTACTGAAAATTATGCTCCAGGCTTATCATATCCAATAGAGGTTTGCAGAGTGAGTAATCAGTGGGAGCACTTAAGATATACATACATTTTGCAAGCATTACTGTCCCTAATTGCTATTAGCACAGTTTTTAGTTTGCTAGATAACTATAACCACAGTAATTATTTTTAAAAATCTCATGTTTGAAAAACTATGTCATATTAAAAAAATCTTAGTATTGAGTATGGAGTAAGTGCTCAATAAATATGTATAAAATATCAGTTTGGGGCCAGCCAAGTGGCTCAGTTGGTTAAGAGCATGAGCTCTGAGCAACAGGGTCACCAGTTCGATTCCCACATGGGCCAGTGAGCTGCACCCAAGCTGGGCTGCCGAGGAGTGGCTAGATGATTGCACTCTTAATAACACAGTTGCCGGTTCAACTCCCACATGGGATGGTGGGCTGCACTCCCCGCAACTAAGATTGAACACAGCACCTTGAGTGAGTGGTCATGAGCTGCCGCCAGGCTGCCGGATGGCGACTGGACTTGTAGCTGAGCTAGCTGTGCTTTCCACAACTGAATTGAAGAACAACAACTTGGCTGTTCCCTTTCCCCAATTCTGCAATACAAATCTTTAAAGAAAATCAGTTTGTTTTCTGTATCTATGAGGGGAATGGATTGGGGAGCTGGGTGAAAAGGGGAAGGGACTAAGAATACAAATTGGTAGTTACAAAATAGTCACAGGGATGTAAAGTACAGCATAGAGAATACAGTCAATAATGTTGCATCAACTATGTATAGTGCCAGATGGGTAGTAGACTAATGAGGGGGGAAACTGCATAAATTATATAAACGTGTAACTACTATTCTGTATAAATGAAGCTGGTATAAAATAATATTGAATGTCAATTATAACTGAAAAAAATAATTTAAAAATCTATAAAAATCTGTAAAAATAAATGTTTTAGTGCAATTACAGGTTTTGCTGTTCTGTCCATTTGCCCAGACCTCCCAGGGGAAGAAGCTGTTCTGTCCACATGTCCTGAGCTACAGGAAATGTGATGCCATTTCCTTGTGCAGCAGCAAAAACAAAAGGCTTCTACTATGACATCTTTTCTATTGGCATCTGTATAGTGTACAGGAGGGCTTGATCAGCAAAATATTCCAGTCCAATGTTAAATGAAAACACTACTGTAAACAGCCTACCTGGGCAAGCATGTCTTGTGCTTTTAGGCCATCTTGATGATACCTCTGTATTTCTCAGCTCCTCAGTTCCTCTCATAGTACAGAAGATAACCTGGATATAGTGGCATTCTCTGGAATACCTGGGCCACATTGTCTGAGCCCAACTTAAGGAAGATGAAACTAGAGAGTACCCCATGTATCTATCTCCTGAAGTCGGAGGTCTGCAAATTGAGTTCGCTAACTTGTTGCAATGATGTTGCTAGCCTTTTTTGATATCAGAGGGATTATTCATTATCAGTTTGTACCAACTGGAAAAACAGTTAACCAAGCTTACCATTTGGAGCACTGAAAAGGCTGTGTGAAAGTTAGATGACCTGAACTTTTCACCAACAATTCATGGCTCTTGCATCACAACAATGCACCAGCTCACACGTCACTGTCTATGAGGGCGATTTTAGCCAGTAAACAAGTAACTGTTTTGCATCACCCTCCCTACTCACTTAATCTGTCCCCCAAAGACTTCTTTCTTTACCCAAAGATAAAGGAAATATTGAAAGAAATACATTTTAGTGACATTCAGGACATCAAGGGTAATATGATGACAGCTCTGATGGCCATTGCAGAAAAAGAGTTCCGAAATTGCTTTGAAGGATGGACTAGGTGCTGGCATTGGTGCATATCTTCCCAAGGGGAGTACTTCAAAGGTGGCCACAGTGATATTCAGCAATGAGGTATGTAGCACTTTTACCAGGATGAGTGTGTGAACTTAATTGTCAGACCTCATAGGTCATTGTTCTTAGCCTGAGGAGATTATGACCTCTGATTTCTGTAGGTTTGGGGCAACCATTTTCAAAAAATTCTTTAAAACCTACCTAAGTGATGTTTTCTTCTAAAAAAATCTGTCATGAAAGGTCTATATGTGAGATTTGGGTCTTCTCTCGTTAACGTGGAGACCAGGGATCCAGAGCCTTTCCCCCTTGGGTCCCTTCTCCTTCGCCTTGTAAGGGGGCGCTGGGGACTCTGAAAGTAGTTTGAAAATCATTAAAGTGAGGTGAAAGGATTCTTCATCCAGTTCTGGTATCTTTCATTTATTGAACATCCATTCACTTAACGAATATTTGTTAAGTGACTACTACGTGTCAGGCACTATTCTGACACTGCTGATATAGCAGTGAATAAAACATAACATTTCTTGCCCTCATGGAACCAACATTCTAGTGGAGTAGTCAACAAACTAACCTGATAAATAAGTAAAATGAATAGATTTTTAGCTACTGATAGTCCTAAGAACAGTAAAACAGGAAAGGGGCATTAGAGGTGTTAGGGGTGTTTTGCAATTTCAGACAGTGTAGCTAAGGAAGACCTCAATGAGAAAAGATGAGTTTTGAGTAAAGACCTGAAGGAAATGCAGAAGGTAGCCCTGTTTAGATCTGGTGAAAAAACCTTCTAGGTGGAGGGAAGATCAAGTGTAAGGCTCTGAGGTGAGAGAGTGCTTGGTGTATTCAAGGAACAGCCAGGTTTTCCCAGTGAGTGCAATGAAAAGTTGCTGGAGGGCTTTGAGTAGATTCTGTTAAGTTCTAACAGTATCTCCCTGGCTGCTGGGTGGAGGATGGACTGAAAGTGGGCCAGGGCAGAGTAGGGAAACCTGGTAGGAGGCTATTGTGGAAATCCAGAAGAGATATGGTGGTGACTTGAGACAGAATGGTGGCAATGAGGTGGTAAGCAGTCATCAGATTCTGGAGGTAGGGCCACTGGGATTTGCTCTGGACCAGATGTGGGGTGTTAGAAAAAAGAGGAGAGCCAAGAATGTCACTAAGGTATTTGATCTGAACAATTGGAAAATGGGGTTATTATTAACCGAGACTGGAAGTTTGAGGAAGGAGTGTTTGTACCTGGGGGTGGGATTGGTACAAGGGTGGAGGGAATATCAGTTGTTCATGTAGACATGTTAAATTTGAGATGTCCATCTTACATATGGGTAAAGACGTCTGGTAGGTAGCAGGACATAAGAATTTAGGGCAAAGTTAAGGCTAGGGATTTGCCTTTTCCCACGTCCTTGTAGGGGGGATCAGGTATATCAGAAATTCATCAGCAAACTCTCTTTCTACAAATGGCACACATCCAGAGGGTTCATGGCTTTCAGTCCCAGCCACTTGAGGCCACGTTCCACTTGCCATGAATACAGACCATCCCTTGCTCTCACCCTTAACCATGTGGGTCAGATAAACTAGTCCGGACTTTCTTTCAAGGACCCATAGGGATGACTTGTGAAGCTCAGAAACACAGTTCCATGGAACTATGTTTCATAATCTCTGGAATCAGAGCATTGCCTTTCAGTTGCAATGGCCTCCTGGGGGTGCAGATTGGGGGGAGGAAGGGGAGAGTGTCACAAAAACTTTGGAATAAAGTAAAGAAAACTTGTTTAGCCACCATGGCTGCCATTCCAGAACCCAGGGAGGATCACAGAGCTGACATTCTCCCACCTTGTGAATGACTTTATGGAGAGGAAATCCTCTTCAAAGGAATGTCAAGGGCAGCCTCCAGGGGAAAGAAGTTAAAAATGCAACAGGCTGCCCTGGGAGGCAGGGTTGCAGATTAGCTTTGCCTAGATCACAGAATGAATGATTTTTTTTACTGTGTGCACAGGAGCTTCAGTTTCATTTAGTATCAGAAGGCTGAGATAGCTCCCTCTAGCCCAGTAGCTTCACCCTGGAGCTCAGCCTCAGGTCCAAAGCATGGGAACTGGAGTAAGGCCACTTGTCACTCAGCACTGACAAATAACAGTAAATTCCTGCTGTCTGTGTTAAAAGTGTGGGAGGCAGGGGAAGGGGAGGAGTTCCTGACAGGAGGAAATAGAAGGAGTACAGGAAACAGTATTGAGAGTTCTAGGAGAGCTGAGGGTGCATTAGAGAAGCTTTGAGGAGTAGTTGGCATTTGAATGATAAGTAAGATTTGGCTAGACAGAAATTGGGGAAAGGACAACCCTAGCAAAGGAACTGGGATAAGCAAAGGTAGATGTCTTCAAAAAACAGTAAATTAAAGTGGGCAGAGTTAAAGTAAGTGAAAGAGGAGGTGAAAAGGGAGGCAATGTAGTGTTGTGGCAAGTACATAGTCTGTGGAGTCAGTCAAATAGCAGTTTGAAGCTCAGCGCTGCAAATTACTGTGCGACCTTGGGCAAGTTATGTGACCTGTTTTATCCTCTGTTACCTCAATGTAAAATGGAAATAATAAAGTTAATTGCATAGTAGAGTGTTGTTAGTATTTAATGAGATAAACTGTTTAACTGCTTGGCACAGTTCTCCATCACCTATCAGTTCTACTGTGTGTTGATGAAAAATATCCAGCCTAAGAGAAAACTTATAAGAGTTTATTTGAGCCAAACTGATGACAATTGCCGGGAAGCAAAATCTCAACAGATTGAGAAAATGCCCCGTGAAATGGTGGTTTGCAGCTTATTTTATACATAAAATCAAAGGAGGAAGGTTACATGAAGTCCACTGGTGACAGATTAAGGGGGTGGGAGAAAGCAAAGAGGGGGGAATGTCTGGGGTTGGATAAAAGTAAATTGGAGAGACAGGTACTCCTTTTACATAGGCAGGTGCAGGATAGCTAGCAGTTCAGTTTTTTACAACACATAGAGATGGTAATCAGGAGACAAGCATAATAATGAGAAATTTTGCAGTTTCCAGCTCTGGTCAGGAAAAAGGATTACAGACATTCCAAAGATGTTATCTTAGGTGCAAAATGACAGCAGACCGGCCCACTGCAAAGGCAGATTAAGTTTATGAAGGAAGCTAAAGATATGACTTCCCGCCATGGCCCACTTAGTTATGAAATTTGTTTTATGCTCATGCCGTCTTATGTGGTTATTTTCCGCCTCCTGAGCTTGTCAGGTTAATATGTGGTCCCTTTTCCATGCACATTTGAAAAGTAAAAGACTAAAATAAATTACACTAAAACATTTATGGTAGTTATCCTTGTATTGAGAGATTATAGGTATTTTTCTCTATTTCATTTTTTTCTGTATTTTGCAGGTTTTCTTTCACAAACATTCTAACATTAATAATCAGGAAAACATAAGTTTTCTGTTTTTTGTAAGCATGCATGAAAGGCAGTAGAGGACAGTAAGATTAGAAACATAGATTGAGGCTACATCATTATGCACTTTTTAAAAAAGATTTTATTGGGGAATTGGGGGAGGGGAACAGACAAGTTGCTGTCCTTTTGGTCTTTAGTTTAGTTGTGGAGGATGTCGCTTCACTGGCTCATGTTGGTATTATCGTTGCGCTCTTCCCGGGTGAGGCAGATTGGTTGCCGGCCATTGGACGGTGGCTCACGGCAGCCCAGCTCCAGGTCAAGCTGTTGTTCAGCATCTTAGTTGTAGAGGGCGCAGCATCACTGGCCCTCATGTGGGATCTGAACCGGGGCCCTGCTGCTCAGAGCTGGCGTCCCAAGCCAACTCTTAACCTACACATCACTCGGCCAGCCCCACTACTCACTTTATTTTATGACAAGTGTTTCAAACTATGTTTCACAAATTCAAAGATTCTATACAAGTGTTTCAAGGTTTCCACAGATACTGGATTTAATTTTCTACTTCAAAAATATATGTTGAAATATGTATTTTATAACCATAATAAATTACATGTTTAAATATGTAATACATAAAAATTAACATATCAGAGACATTAAAATAATTTATACCACCACTTGACTTATTTTTGTGCAGATCTTATAAGTAAAACTACTTTTGCCTGGTTGTGCAAATAAGATATCTTGCAAGATGAACTGTTAAAAATGTTAACATTTGCAACTACTTACCTGTATGAGTAAGAATTATTCTCAATACTGTACAACCAAAATAGGAAAAAAACATTTTGAATGTTAATATAAGAATGTAGTTCCTTTAACCTGGATTTTAGACTTTTTCGTTTATCATAAGAGCCTTATTTTTCCTCATTGATTAATTTTGATACATAAATATAATTATTTTTAACTTACAAAATAAATTTATGTTAATAAAATATCATTTTATCTGTTTTATAGACTGGGATCTGTGCCAGATTTTTGCGTAGGAAAGCTTTCATCTGGAAAAATAGAAAAAGTGTGAAAATCAATATTCTGTAGGAATAGGGAGCCCCTGAAAGTTTTAGGGTAGGGGAGTCTAAATCTTACATTTGTGCAGTTTATCTGGCCGCAATGTGAGAGGTGAATTGAAGTGGAATGGGTAGAGATTGAAATCTGGGAGACCAGTTAGAAGGCCACTTTCAAAGTATAGCTGGGAATGAGTATGATCTAAACTAAGGGATGGGGCAGTGGACATTGGCAGAAGATGAATGAGAGAGATGCTGAATGTTGAATTGACATGACTTGATAGGACATGACAACTAATAAGGCATGAGAGATGGGAGTCAAATATAACATGGTGAGGTTTAGAACACATGCCCTCCAGACAATGGCAGTGCTCTCCTCTAAGATCATAAACATAATGCGGGGAGTAGGGACAGGAGATGGTTTCAGTTTGGGGTATATTGAGTTTCAGGTGTCTGGGCAGAAAAAGAGAGAGAGACATTCAGTAAGCAGCTGGAGATAAGGGTCTAGAGGTCAGGAGATTGTTCTGGGCTGGACACAGAGTTGGAGATTTGGGAGTGATCTATTTAGAATAGATGAAACCCAAAATTCCTACTGCAAACTGAATAGAAGTCTAATTAGATTATGTGTTATTTGGCCAATACTCTTCATGTCAAAAGGCATCATGATAAAAATTACATTTTTTATGTTTCATCTTAAATGATGTAGTAGTTTCTCTCAGTTTGTGGTAGTGATAGATAGTATTGCACTGGGTAGTGTTTTTCCAGCTTAAATTATAGAGTGCTTATGGCAGGACCTAAGTAGACATTGGAAGACCCCTGTCAGAACATGGACCGAGCTTGACCTTGTGGAGTTAGGTAGCTCTCAGAGGATCACAGTTGAAAATAATACACCTGTATCCCAAATCTCCCACTGACTACAAGAGGATTATGTTTCAGTACTAGGAATATTTATCTAAATGCCAGAATGATTTTAATTATAGACATCATGCAAAACCCCCAGCATTGCTAAAGAAAACTAATTATTTGGTAAACAAAGAGCTGTTACTTAACATTTTGCTATGCTTACAATTTGAAATCTGAAAAATAATGAAATTTTAGAACTCAAATGGCTTATAGAGTTCTTCCAGCTCAACTTTCTAATTTTTCGTTTAATCCAAAGTCATATTTGGCAACAGAGTTCAGAACTCAGGTCAGCCTAGTATGCTTCCCTATGACATCACATTTCATCATATTCCATTCCTTGTTTTTGAACTAACTCAAATGGGATTTGAGGCAAAAAGGGAAAATGAACCTTATTTGTAACAGGAGTATATGTATCAAGCAGTGCATGACCTGTGGTGAGATGATAAACCTGAAATCATTCTACAGACTTACCTTTGTGGATTGGCTACTTCCTTATTTCTCCTTAGATTTATTTGCATATATAGAACACAGTTTCAGAGTGTGGATTATACAAGTGATAGTGAAATCTGCAAGAAATTATCTATGTCAAAATGTCAAAGTGCTAAAATTAAGGGGAATGTGATGGGAAGGTGGTAGTCACAGTTTGAATGTGTGGAAACTAAGCAGTGTGGCTATTCTCCCTCTTTCTTCCCCAACCCTTACTAACCCTCTCATTTATAATATTCTAGAAATGGTATCTACTTCAGAGTGGTAAATGGAACTCACAAGAAACTTAAGTGAAGAGACTGGCTTTTTATAAAAGCAACAAGAATACAATTTGTCTCAAAAAGAATATTAATTGAAAGAGAATAAATTTTGCTAACAATGCCACTGAGTTACAAGCAATCAAATATTATTCTTACACAATTAAAATATTTAGTATAATCACAGTTACTTATTCAGTGTCTCTCAACTTTCCTTTTTTTTTTAAAGATTTTTTATTGGGGAATTGGGGGGTTGGGAACAGTGCTGGGGAATTGGGGGAAGGGGAACAGACAAGTTGCTGTCCTTTTGTTCTTCAGTCTAGTTGTGGAGGACGTTGCTTCACTGGCCCAAGTTGTCAACTTTCCTTTTATTCACAGCTCTAAATTGTGTAATTCTGAAGCTTTGTGATCCTAAAGAGGTAAAAAAAGCTTATATTGGGAGTTAGTAAATGTGACACTTAATAAATATTTTTCATTAGTTTCAGGTGTACAACACAGTGCAATAGTTATACTTTTTACCCCTCAAAGTGACAATCCCCTTCCCCCAATCTGCCGCCCCACTCCCCCCTCGTATCATACATATCTATTATATTTCCATTGACTCCACTCCCACACTATACTCCACATCCTGTGACTATATATATACATATATTAAATTATAGTTGACATTCATTGTTATTCAGCTTCAGCTTCAGGTGTACAGTGCAGTGATCAAGCCTCTACACCATCCATGACGTGGTCTCTCTAACAAGATGTGTGACCATTTGACACCCTACAAAATATTTACAACATTATTAATTATATTCCTCGAACTGTCTTTCATATCCCTGTGGCAATATTTTAGTTACCTATTTATGCTGTGTAATCCCTTCCCCTTCTCCCTCATCCCCACCCCACTCCCAACTAGCAACCATCAGTTTTTCCTCTATATCTCTGAGACTATTTCTGTTTACTTTGCTCATTCATTCAGTTTTTTAGATTCCACATTTAAGTGAGATCATATGGCATTTTTCTTTCTCTGATTGACTTATTTCACTTAACATAATGTCCATCCATATCGTTGCAAATGGTAAGATTTTATTCTTCTTTATAGCTGAGTAATACTCCATTGTATAAATGTACCACAATTTCTTAATCCTGTCGTCTACCGATGGGCATTTCAGTTGTTTCCAAGGCTTCTTGGCTATTGTAAATAGTGCTGTGATAAACATAGCGTGCATATATTTTTTTGAATTACAATATTGGGTTTCTCCGGATAGATAATCAAGATTGAAATTGCTGGGTCATAAGGCAGTTCCATTTCCAGTTTTTTGAGATACCTCCATACTGATGTGCATAGTGGCTGTACCAATCTACAGTCCCACCAACAGTGCACCAGGGTTCCCTTTTCACCACAAGCTCACCAGCACTTGTTGTTTGTTGATTTATTGATGATAGCCATTCTGACTGGGACACTTAATATTTTTAACAGTTTTTTTCTGATTTTAAAAACACTATATAGTCGACTGGAGGGGGAAAATGGAGGTGGTGAGGAGGGCTCCCTGAGTTCTCCCCTGGAAAGCACAGCAATTTGAACTGCTCTAACTCAGCAATCAAACCTCTACCAAGCACACAGAGCAGTGAAGAGGCTTCAGAATACTTAAAGGTGGGCAGACCAGGTGAGTGGGGGAAGAGGGAGGTGAGACATGTGGAGAGGAGATTCGCGCATGTCGCTGCTGAGACACAGGGATTCAGAGATCAGATCAGAGAGTGTTCCCCTGGCTCGCTCCCTGCACCTCACGACTGGCCTAGAAAGCAACAAAGGCACAACAGTTTGCAATCTAAGACAGAAGCCTCAGGCCAGGCGAGTGGGGGAAGAGAGACAGGAGACGTGCGGGCAGAGGTGTGGTCTGTACCCTCAGCTGTGGAGCTGCGGGAACCCAGGAGACAGAACGGAGAGCATTTGCAGTGCCAGGGCAGGCTCAGCCCCTGTGCCCACCTGGTCCCACTGAGAGTGCGACAGGAGCCCTGGAGCACGCAGACTCTGAGCCAGAAACCTCAAACCGGGCGAGCGGGAGAAGAGGGAAGTGAGATGCGTGGAAACGCAGCCCGCACTTGCAGCTGCAGAGACGTGGGACCCCAGGAAGCAGAGCGGAGAGCATTGCAGTGCCAGGGTGGGCTCAGTCCCTGTGCCCCTGTGGTCCCTCCTGGAGCGCAGCAGGAGCTCGGCTGGAGTGTCTGAGCTCAAAATGGTGGGGGGCCTTTTTTTTCTTTTTTCTCAGACAGAAAGCAAAAAACTGCATAGATAATAACCCACCCCCACCCTCTCTCAGAAACCTTGGCCCCCGCTTGCCAGAGCCTCAAACTGATTCCTGAATGGAGGAGTAGGGTCAGATTACAGAGGCGCTCCTGCTCCCAGGGAGTTTCTCAACTCGGCATGAGAAGAAGCTGCAGGAGTGTGAGCCTACACACCCCAACCCCACCTTTCCTGCATGGCTTGGGAGGCAGGGCAACTTCACCTGGTGAGTCACACGCAGTCCCCTGGCAGGTGGCTTTTAGCATCTCTGAAATCTTCACCCTCATGCCCCACAGCCTCCAGTGGAAAGAGTGCCCAAAGACGCACATCCAGCCTTCTGGCTGCATAGCACTCAGCATGCCTCTGGGCAGGTGAGAGCAGAAACAGCATTGACTTTGTAAAAACTACCAATCACACCTCATAACCCCATTCATCTAAAATAGACCTGCATTGCCAGGGTCACTCTAGGCGCCAGGTGGCCGGCTCTGCCCCCGCAAGATGCAGAGGAGTTTGTGTATAGCAGAGGAAAACCTAGGGAGAGCTTGGCAGACTTCAGCCAAGACTGGCACAGCTTGTTTCTTGTTTTTTTGAGGGGTTTTTTTTGGGTCTTTTTTTTGGGGTTTTTTTTGGTGTGTTATATTGTTGTTGTTAATTGGGTTCTTTTGGGTGTTCTGGGGTGTTTTTTGTTTGTTGCTTGTGTTGGTTGTTTTTGTTTTTTCTATTTCATTATTATAATTTTTAGTTTTTTTTTTAGTTTTTTTTTAAATTTTTTAATTATTAGTTTCAGGTGTACAGAACAATGCAATAGTTACCCTTTTCACCCTCACAAAGTAACAACCCCCCTCCCCCCATCCATTGCCCTCCCACCCCCAATATCATGCTTATCTATTACAATTCCATTGAATCCGTTCCCGCACTCTACTCCATGTCCCGAGGTTATATATGTATATATAATTATCGTTGACATACAGTATTATTCAACATCAGTTTCAGGAATACAATGTGGTCGTCAGGCCTCTACATCAACTATGAAGTGGACTCTCCAAAAGGACATGGGTCCATCTGGCACCCTAAGAAATGCTCACAACATTATTGATTGTATTCCTCGAACTGTCTTTTTCTATCCCTGCAGCCAAATTACAATTACCCAATTGTATTGTCTCATCCCTTCCCCTTCTCCTTCATCCCCACCCCCTCCCTACTAGCAACCCTCAGTTCTTCCTCTGTGTCTCTGAGACTATCTCCATCCACTTCTCCCATCCATTCAGTTCCTTAGAATCCACGTATAAGTGAGATCATATGATATTTGTCTTTCTCTGACTGACTTATTTCACTTAGCATAATGTTCTCTAGTTCCATCCATATTGTTGCAAAGGGTACTATTTCCTTCTTCTTTATAGCTGAATAATACTCCATTGTATCATTTTTAGTTTTTAACATAGGCATATATGTGGATATATATGTCCATATATATGGGAGTGTAGATATATATATATATATATATATATATATATATATATATATATATATAATTTCTTTTTTCTCTCTTTCTTTTCTCCTTTCTTATCTACCCCCTCTCTCTCCTTCCTTTTCTTCTTTCTTTTCACTGCTCTACTTTTCCTCCTTCTTTCCATTTTTTTCTGCAATTTTTAATTTTTCGGTGTTGCTATTTTGTTTCTCGTATTTATTCAATTTTTATTTTATTTTATTTTATTTTATTTTGTGTTGCTATTTGTTCCATGTTTTCTCATTGTTGTTGTTTGTTTGTTTTTTCCTTTTGTATGGTTGATATTTCTGTACATGTTGAGTATAGGTTTTTGGTTGTTTTTTACATGTGGGTGTATCTGGTTTCCTTTGGTGGTGGTTGTGGTTGTGCTTGTTGATCTCTTTTGCTCTAGAATCTGCTCTGCAGCAGGGCCCAGCCAAAGAGGCACAAGAATCATAACACCCTGAGGCCAACTTTAGATAAAACCAGAGCATTACGGGGTTTAACCTACAAGAGTCACACCCACTGGGAAATCGCTACAGGCACAAGAGCCCATAGGGGCCAAACCTCATCAGAGGGGTCAACCCTCACACAGCAGCTCATAAACTGTGGACACAGCTAATCCTCACAGCTAGTCATCCTGGGAGTCACTCCCACCTACTGACAAGCCAAAAGCAATCAAAACTTGACTTCAACAGGAGAAGACACACAACACAAGGAGCACCCCTGGTACACACACACACACACACACACACACACACACACACACACACAGAGGAGAATAGGGAGACTGAGTAATTCAACTATAAAGGGCACATACCACATAATTTCACCCAGAAAAGACTGAGAGACCTAGGGGATCTACATATTACATCAAAGCAAGCACAAGGAGTAAGCCAGAATGGGGAAACAAAGACAAACACACCAAATAAATGAACAGAAGAAACCTTCTGAATCAGTGGAACTAGAGGAAATATAGGTAAACAACCTAACGGAGACAGAGTTCAGAACACTGATTATTAGAATGTTCAAGGAAATTAATGAGAATATAAAGAAGGATAGAGAAATCATGAAAAACAACCAGCTAGAACTAAAGAATACAATTACTGAATTAAATAACAAAATCAATGGAATTACTAGCAGATTGGATGAAGCAGAGGATCAAATCAGTGACTTAGAAGACAAGATAGCAGAGATCATCCAAGCGGAACAGCAAAAAGAAAAAAGAATAAAAAGCATTGAAAATAGTTAAAGAGAGCTGGGCAACAACATCAAACGCATCAACATGTGCATCATAGGAATACCAGAAGGAGAAGAGAGGGAGCAAGAGATTGAGAATATATTTGAAGTAATAATGTCTGAAAACTTTCCTAGCCTGGCAAAGGAAATTGACATACAAGCCCAGGAAGTGCAGAGAGTTCCAACCAAGATGATCCCAAACAGGCCCACACCAAGACATATAATAGTGAAAATGGCAAGGGTTAAAGATGAACATAAAATCCTAAAGCAGCAAGGGACAGGCAGCAAGTTACTTACAAGAGCACCCCCATAAGATTATCAGCCGACTTTTCTACAGAAACTCTGCAGGCCAGAAGGGAGTCACAGGAGGTCTTCAAAGTGCTGAAAAATAAAGGCCTACAACCTAGATTGCTTTATCCAGCAAGATTATCATTTAAAATTGAAGGACAGATAAAGCGCTTCCCAGAAAAGTATAAGCTAAAGGAATTCATTACCACCAAGCCAGCATTGCAGGAAATGTTAAAAGGGCTTCTTTAAGCAGAGGAAAGAGAAAAACAATCTAACTAATGAAGACCAGGAACACAAATAACAAAATGGCAATAACTACACACCTATCAATAATCACATTAAATGTAAATGGATTGAATGCTCCAGTCAAACACATAGGGTGGCTGAATGGATAAGAAAGGAAGACCCTTGCATGTGTTGTATACAACCGACTCACCTCAGATCAAAAGACACATACAGGCTGAAAGTAAAGGGATGGAGTAAAATATTTCATGCAAATGGAACTGAGAAAAAAACTGGAGTAGCGATATCAGATAAAGTGGACTTTAAAGTGAAGAATATAATAAAGGACAAAGAAGGGCACATCATAATAATAAAGGGATAGATTCAACAAGAGGACAAAACCTCAGTAAACATCTATGCACCTAACATAGGAGCCCCTAAATGTATAAAACAGATATTGTCATACATAAAGGTGGAGATCAACAGTAACACTATCATAGTAGGGGACTTCAACATCTGCTGTCACCAATGGACAGCTCCTCCAGACAGAAAATCAATGTGGAAACAGCGACTTTAAATGACCCATTAGACCAGCTGGATTCAACTGATTTTTTCAGAGCATTTAACCCCAAAGCTACAGAATATACATTCTTCTCAAGTGCATATGAAACATTTTCCAAGATAGACCACATGTTAGGCCACAAAAAGTCTCAATAAATTTAAGATTGAAATCATACCAAGCCTCTTCTCTGACCGCAATGCTATGAAACTAGAAGTCAATTACAAGAAGAAATCCAGAAAGCACATAAATATGTGGAGGCTGAATAACATGCTACTAAATAGCGAGTGGGTCAAAACTGAGATCAAGGAAGAAATCAAAAGATACCTTGAGAAAAAACGAAAATGAAAACAGCACAACCCAAAATCTCTGGGATGCAGCAAAAGCAGTTCTATGAGGGAAGTTCATAGCAGTGCAGGCCTACCTAAAGAAGCAAGAAAACTCTCAAATCAACAGGTTATCCTTACACCTCAGGGAATTGAAAAAAGAACAGCAAAATAAGCCCAAAAGGAGTACAAGGGAGGAGATAATAAAGACCAGAGTGGAAATAAATGAAACAGAGGAGAGGAAAACCATACAAAAGATCAACAAAACCAAGAGCTAGTTTTTTGAGAAGATAAACAAAATTGACAAACCTCTAGCAAGACTCATCAAAAAAAAATAGAGAGAGGCCTCAAATTAGTAAAATAAAGAATGAAAGAGGAAAAGTGACAACAGACTTCACAGAAATACAAAAAAATTTAAGAAATTACTATGAGCAACTATGTGCCAACAAATATGACAATCTGGAAGAAATGGATAATTTTCTAGAAGCATACAACCTTTCAAAGCTAACTCAAGAAGAAACAGAAAACCTGAATAAACTCATTACAACCAAGGAAATTGAATCAGTAATCAACAAGCTCACAACAAACAAAAACCTGGGACCAGATGGTGTCACAAATAAAGTTTACCAAACATTCAAAAAAGAATTATCACCTATTCTTCTCAAACTATTCCAAAAAAATCCAGAAGGAGGGAAGGCTCCCAAACTCTTTCTATGAAGCCACGATCACACTGATTCCAAAATCAGACAAAAACAGTACAAAAAAGGAAAACTACTGGCCGATATCCCTAATGAACATGGATGCAAAAATCCTCAACAAATTTTAGCACACAGAATTCAGCAATATATTAAGAAGATCATACATCATGATCAAGTGGGTTTAATTCCTAGTACGCAAGGTTGGTTCAACATCTGCAAGTCAATTAATGTGATACACCACATCAACAAAATGAAAAATAAAAATCATATGGTCATATCAATAGATGCAGAAAAAGCATTTGACAAAATCCAGCAGCCATTCATGATACAACCTCTTAGCAAAGGGAGAATAAGCAGATCATATCTCAACATAATAAAGGCCATATATGATAAACTCACAGCTGACATCATACTCAATGGGGAAAAGCTAACACCATTCCCCTTAAGATCAGGAACAAGACAAGGCTGTCCACTTTCTCCACAGCAATCAGACAAGAAAATGAAATAAAAGGCATCCAAATTGGTAAGGAGGAAGTAAAATAGTCATTATATGTAGATGACATGATACCATATATCGAGAACCCTAAAGACTCCATCAACAAACTATTGGAACTGATAGACAAATTCAGTAAGGTAGCAGGATACAAAATCAATATTCAGAAATCAGTTGCATTTGTATATACCAATAATAAACTATCAGAAGGAGAAATTAAGAAAACAGTTCCACTTACAATTGCTTCAAGTTTTATAAAATACTTAAGAATAAATTTAACCAAAGAAGTAAAAGACCTGTACTCTGAAAATTATAACACTGAAGAAAGAAAGAAAAGAAGATACAAATAACTGGAAACAACTACCATGCTCATGGATAGGAAAAATTAATATATTTAAAATGTCCATATTGCCTAAAGCAATATATAGATTCAATGCAATTCCTATCAAACTACCTAGGGCCTTTTTCACAGGAACAGAAAATATAATCCTAAAATTTATATGTAACCAAAAAAGACCCCGAATAGCCACAGCAATTCTGAGAAATAAGAACAAAGTTGGGGATATCATGCTAGCAGACATTAAAACATACTATAAGGCTACTGTAATCAAAACAGTATGCTACTGGCATAAAAACAGACACACAGACCAATGGAACAGAATAGAGAGCCCAGAAATAAATCCATGCATATACGGACAGTTAGTCTATGACAATGGAAGCAATAATTTACATTAGGGTAAAGATAGTCTATTTAATAAATGGTGCTGGGAAAACTGGACTGACACATGCAACAAAATAAAACTGGACCACCTCCTTACACCATATACAAGAACAAACTCAAAATGGATTAAAGACTTAAATGTGAGACCTGAAACCATAAAACTCCTAGAAGAAAATATAGGGACTATTTTTGAAGACATTACCCTGAGCAATACTTTTACTGATACATTCCCGTGGGCAAGGGAAGTAAAAGAAAAAATGAACATATGAGATTACATCAAACTTAAAAGTTTTTTCACAACAAAGGAAACCATCAATAAAACAAAAATGAATCCTACTGAATGGGAGAAGATATTTGTCAGTGATATATATCTGATAAGGGGTTAACATCCAAAATTTATAAAACACTCATGCAACTCAGCACCAAAAAAACAAACAAACCAATTGAAAAAATGGGCAGAGGATATGAAGAGACATTTGTCTAAAGAGGACATGCAGATGGCCAACAGGCATATGAAAAAATGCTCATTGTGGTTTTTATTTGCTTTTCTCTAATGCTAAGTGAGGTTGAACATTTTTTCATATGCCTGTTGGCCATCTGTATGTCCTCTTTGGAGAAATGTCTCTTCATATCAAGGCAAATAAAAGCCACAATGAGATACCACTTCACCCTGGTCAGAATGGCTATCATCAATAAATCAACAAGCAACAAATACTGGCGAGGTTGTGGGGAAAAGGGAACCCTGGTGCATTGCTGGTGGGACTGCAGACTGGTGCAGCCACTATGGAAATCAGTATGGAGGTATCTCAAAAAGCTGGAAATGGAACTACCTTATGACCCAGCAATCCCACTCTTAGGTATTAATCCAAAAAAACCCAAGACATTAATCCGAAAAAATATATTCACCCCATGTTCATTGCGGCGCTATTCACAATAGTAAAGACTTTGAAACAACCGAAATGCCCATTGGTAGACGACTGGATTAAGAAACTTTGGTACATTTACACAATGGAGTATTACTCAGCTATAAAGAAGGAAATAGTACCATTTGCAACAATATGGATGGAACTAGGAAACATTATGCTAAGTGAAATAAGTGTCAGAGAAAGACAAATCCCATATGATCTCACTTATACGTAGATTCTAAAAAACTGAATAAATGAGAAATGTAAACAGAAATAGTCTCAGAGACACAGGAAAAACTGAGAGTTGCTAGTTGGGAGGGGGTGGGGATGAAGGAGAAGGGGAAGGGATGAGACAATACAAATTGATAACTACAAATAGCCTCAGGGATAGAAAAGATAGTCTGGGGAATATAATCAATTATGTTGTAAATATTTTTCAGGGGGCCAGATGGTTTCATGTCTTGTTAGGGAGACCACTTCATAGTCAGTGTAGAGGTCTGACCACCGCACTGTATTTCTGAAGCTGATGTTGAATAATATTGTATGTCAACTATAATTATATATACATATAGTCACGGGACATGGAGTA
>NW_017732009.1:787435-794800 GCF_001890085.2 Hipposideros armiger | reverse complement strand
GTCCCTCTATGAATGAATGGATAAGATGTCACACACACCTGATGTTGAATAATATTGTATGTCAACTATAATTATATATACATATAGTCACGGGACATGGAGTAGAGTGTGGGAATGGAGTCAATGGAGTTGTAATACATGTGTATGATATCGGGGATGGAAGGGCAGTGGATGGGGGGAGGGGTGAAAAGGATAACTATTGCATTGTTTTGTTCACCTGAAACTAATAATAATAAAAAAACACTATATAATTGTTGTTGAACACTCTAAAAAGACATAGGCAAGTATAAAAAATTAAATAAAACTCACTTCTACCCTTTTGTGGTACCTATTTTAAATGATGAAATTCACATATAAGTGTAATTACTTAAAGTAAACATAGAAAATCATGAAGTAAAGCTGTGGGTTAATCCACAAAGTCTGATTACCATTTGGCCTTTAGGAGTTCACACAGCATCCATCCCAGGCAGACAGGAAGCAAGCAGAGGAGCACAGTGGCTAACACAAGAGTTGCTCATCAGCAGGGTGATCTTCAGGGCCTGACAGTTGATAGGACACTTTGACATTGTTGAGGTCACTGTGGTTGCAGAGCAGGCCGTTTCTTATCTCGACTGTCTCTGTCCTCCCATCTTAACTTTAACTTAGTCAGTTGACATCTATTTATTGAGCAGAACTGAGCTAGGCATAGATAGAGATAGAAAATAGAGAAGCCATCAAAATAGGGCATTTCCCCTGCCTTTATGGAGATTAAAGACTAGTGGGAGTGATAAACATTAAATAACTATACCAATAGAGTCGTGGCATAGGTGCACTCATTCCTGTGGTTTCCATTCTGAATACTCTTTTTTTTGGTAATGAAAATACTGAAAGATATATGTGACCTATATAATCTATTATATACAGTATATTCCTGCGCACACAATATATTTATATGTATTAGATGTGTTAAACATCTAATACATATACAAAGTTGTATACACAAACCACCCATATTGTACCTGATGGGATAATTTTTTTCCTTTGTATTGGGAACTCTTAGGATTTACTCTCTTAATTATGGGAGATTTAAATGATTATTAATGGTAGTTTTAACCTCATATCCTGATTTTAGAAACTATCCCCTGGGTGAGCTGGTGCTTCACTGGGATAAAGTTTGAGAGGGACGAACACAAGGTGCTAAGAGACAAGATAACAAACAAAAGACCCTATTTAGATGGGAAAGCAGCGAAGCTCTCTACTACTCTTTGCCAATCTTTGGTAGATCCTCAGATACCCTGATTGAATCATGACCAAAATCAAGAAAAAAATGTCTTGAAATATAGCTCCAAGGTAGAAATGGGAAATTGAAGGTGTATATCAGGCATTGGTTCTGAACTAGTTCAGAAATGCTCAACTCCACTCTTTTTACGGAGCTGCTCTTTGTTCCATGTCTAATTTCTTCTACATGAATAATTCCCATTCCAGTGTTTAAATGCAACAATCTAGCATTCATTGTCATGATAAAAATAGAAAAAGACAGGCATTGATTTTTCACAAAAATTAGCCGTTTGTCTGTTTTCCGATTTCTTGAGCATACACAAGCAAAAGGGTCCAGCAGTAACATGAAAGGGAGTGCCTCATGCATTGAATGGGAGCCAGTTGTTTTGGCATGTAAGGCATGATGAAGGATGCTTCATTTCAGAGATTTCTTGCCATTTTAGATTTAACCTTTCCTCCTACATAAGAAACATCTGCCAAGGGCCTGCCGAGTGGCTCAGTTGGTTAAGAGCGCAAGCTCAGAGCAACAGGGTCACTGGTTTTATTCCCACATGGGCCAGTGAGCTGTGCCCGAGCTGAGCTGCCTCTGAGCTGCCAACAGGTGGCAGGATGGCTCAGCTGGTGAGAGCACGTGCTCCTAACAACAAGGTTGTCAGTTCGACTCCCGCATGGGATGGTGGGCTGTGCCCCCCCCTGCAACTAAGATGGAACATGGCACCTTGAACTGAGCAACCACGAGCTGCTGATGGTAGGCCAGAAGACGACTGGACTTGGAACTGAGCTAGCTGCGCCCTCCACAACTAAGATTGAAGGGCAACAACTTGGCTGTTTCCCTTCCCCAATTCCCCAACACTGTTCCCCTTCCCCAATTTTCCAATAAAATCTTTAAAAACAAAAAAAAGAAAAGAGACATCTGACAAGAATGTCATATTTTATATCGCTAAAATAAGTTTTTCAGGTGTTCCTTATCTCTTCTGATACTTGCCATATAAGGGACTATTCTCAATCCCATGCTTTCTTTTTTGTGTTCAATTAGTTGCAGGTGGGTGTAGCCAGCATCCCATGCAGGAGTTCAACCAGCAGCCTTGTTGTTAAGAGTGTGCACTCTATCCCCTGAGCCACCAGGATGGCAGCTCAGCTAAAGGTGCCGAGTTCAGTCTTAGTTGCTGGTGGGCATAGCCCCATCTCATGTAGGAGTTGAACCAGCAGCCTTATTATTAAGAGCACGCTCTATCCCCTGAATCAGCTGGGCAGCAGCTTAGCTCAAGGTGCCGAGTTCAGTCTTAAGTTGAGGGTGGGCATAGCCCACCATTCAAACTGGTAGCCTTGTTGTTAGGAGCACGTGCTCTCATCAGCTGAGCCCTCCTGCCACCTCTTGGCAGCTCAGCGGCAGCTGAGCTCAAGGCACAGCGTCACTGGCCCATGTGGGAATCAAACCGGCCAACCTGTTGCTCAGAGCTCGCACTCTTGGGCAAGCTCTTAACCAACTGACCCACTCGGCTGGCCCTGTTTTTTTATTAAATGTATTGGGGTGACAATGGTTAGTAAAATTACATAGGTTTCAAAAGTGCATTTCTATAATACATCATCTGTAATTCACATTGTGTGTTCACCACCCAAAGTCAGTTCTCCTTCCATCACCATGTATCACTGTGTAAAAGGGGTCACCCTTTTCTCTCTTCTACCAACCCCTTCCACTCTTACCTAAACTGTTGTCTGTGTCTATGAGTTTTTGTTGTTTTTGTTCGTCTTGTTCCTTTGTCGCTTTCAGTTTTATGTTCAACATATGAGTAAAGTCATATGGTTATTGACTTTTTCTATCTGACTTATTTCACTTAGTGTAATAATCTCAAGATCCATCCATGTTGTTACAAATGGCAGTATTTTATCTTTTATTATGGCAGAACAGTATTCCATTGTATATATGTACCATGTACTTTATCCAATAATCTATCAAATAACACTTTAGTTGTTCCCATTTCTTGGCCGCTGTAAATACTGCTGCAATGAACATCAGAGTACATATATCTTTACAGATAAATGTTTTCAGATTTTCTGGGTAGCTACCCAGGAGAGGAATTGCTGGGTCATATGGTAATTCTATTCTTAATTTTTGAGGAATCTCCGTACTGTCTCCACAGTGGCTGTGCCAGTTTAAATTCCCACCAACTGTGCCTGAGGTTTCCTCTTTCTCCACAGCCTCTCCAACACTTGTTATTAATTGTCTTGTCAATTATAGCCATTTTAACTGGTGTGAGGTGATATCTCATTGTGGTTTTTATTTGCATTTCTCTGATGATTAGTGATGTTGAGTATCTTTTCATATGTCTATTGGCCATCTGCATGTCCTCTTTGGAGAAATGTCTATTCAGGTCCTCTGGTCCATAAGTTGAGTACCTATGTTTTCTTCTATGCAGTTTATTGTTTCAGGTCTTATATTTAAATCTTTGATCCATTTTGAAATAATTTTGGTACACGGTGGCAGATAGCAATCTAGTTTTATTCTTTCACACATGGCTTTCCAATTCTCCCAGCACTATTTATTGAAGAAACTGTCTTTTCTCCATTGTATGTTTTTGGCTTGTTTGTTGAAAATCATCTGTCCATATTTATGTGGGTTTATTTCTGGGTTTTCAATTCTATTCCATTGGTCTCTGTGTCTGTTTTTTGGGTTTTTTTGCCAATACCATACTGTTATGATTATTGTTGCTCAGTAGTACAAGCTGAAGTAAGGGAGTGTGATACCTCCAGCATTGTTCTTTTTTCTTAGGATTGCTTTGGCTATTTGGGGCTTTTTGTGGTTCCATACAACTCTGATAATTTTTTTGTTCTATTTCTTTAAAAAACGCCGTTGGTATTTTGATGGGGAGTGTATTAAATCTGTATATTGCTTTAGGTAATATGGCCATTTTGACTATGTTGATTTTTCCAATCCATGAACATTGAATCTTTCCAATTCTTTGTGTCTTCTTCAATTTAAAAATATATATATATATATAATTTTCATTGTATAGGTTTTCCACATCCTTTTTTGGGTTATTCCTAGGTATTTTATTCATTTTGTTGCAATTGCAAAAGGAATTATTTTTTTATTTATTCTTTGGAAATTTCATTGTTAGTGGATAGAAATGCAATGGATATTTGCACATTGATTTTTTTTTTAAAGATTTTTATTGGGGAATTGGCGGGATGGGAACAGTGCTGGGGAATTGGGGAAAGGGGAACAGACAAGTTGCTGTCGTTTTGTTCTTCAGTCTAGTTGTGGAGGATGTTGCTTCACTGGCCCAAGTTGGCACCATCATTGCGCTCTTCTCTGGCGAGGCAGATCAGTCGCTGGCTTCTGGACGGCTGCTCACTGCGGCTGCTGGCCGCTCACGCTGGCTGCTGGCCACACACGGTAGCCCATGGCAATCCACTGCCACAGGGACTGCAGCCCACGCCGTCGCCGGCGACTCATGGCAGCCCAGCTCCAGGTTGAGCTGTTGTTCAGCATCTTAGCTGTGGAGGGCAGTGTCACTGGCCCTCATATGTGGGATCCGAACCGGGGCCCTCTGGCGTCCCAAGCGAGTTCTTAACCATCGCGCCACTCGGCCGGCCCTGCACATTGATTTTGTAGCCAGCAACTTTACTGTATTCATTTATTGTTTCTAATACCTTTCTAGTGGAGTCTTTAGGGTTTTTTATATATCATGTCATCTGTAAAAAGTGACAATTTAACTTCTTCATTCCCAACTTGGATGAGTTTTATTTATTTCTCTTGTCTGATTGCTCTGGCTAGGCCTTCCAACACTATGTTGAAAAATAGGGGTGATTGGGACAATCCTTCAGTTTTTCACTAAGTACAAGGTCTGCAATTATGTTTGAGACCTTGTTGCAATGATGTTGCTAACCTTTTTTTAAATATCAGAGGGATTATTCATTATGAATTTGTACCAACTGGGCAAACAGTTAACCAAGTTTACTATTTGGAAGTGCTGAAAAGCCTGCATGAAAAAGCTAGAGGATCTCAACATTTCACCAACAATTCATGGCTCTTGCATCACGACTCTTGCATCATGACTGCATCAGCTCACATGGCATTGTCTGTGAGGAGGATTTTAGCCAGTAAACCAGTAACTGTATTGGAACATCCTCCACTCATTTGATCTGGCCCACAATGACTTCTTTCTTTACACAAAGATCAAGGAAATATTGAAAGGAAGGCATTTTGATGACATTCGGGACATCAAGGGTAATATGATGCAGCTCTAATGGCCATTCCATAAAAAGAGTTCCATAATTGCTTTGAAGGGTGGACTAGGTGCTGGCATCGGTACATAGCTTTTCAAGGGGAGTACTTTGAAGGTGACCATAGTGATATTCAGAAATGAGTTATGTAGCAATTTTTCTAGGGTGAAGTGGCGAACTTAAGTGTCTGACCTTGTATGATATTAGCTGAGGTTTTGTCATATATGACTTTTATTATGTTAAGGTATTTTCCCTCTATGCCCATTTTATTAAGTGTTTTAACCATAAATGGATGTCGTATCTTGTCAAATGCTTTTTCTGCATCTATTGATGTAACCATACAAGTATGATTTTTATCTCTTATTTTGTTTATGTGGTGTATGGTGTATCACATTTATCAATTTGCAAATGTTGAACCATCCTTGTGTCCCTGGGATGAAACCTGTTTGATCATAATATATAATCTTTTAAATGCAATGTTGTATTTGATTTTCTAGACTTATTTTTAGGATTTACATGTATATATTCATCAAAGATATTGGGCTGTAGTTTTCATTTTTGTGTGTGTTATTCTTGCCAGGTTTTGGTATCAGGATAAGGTTGGCCTCATAAAAGGAGTTAGGAACTATTGCCTCTTCTTCAATTTTTTGGAAGAGTTTGAGGAGGACAGGTGTTGAATCCTCTTTGAATGTTTGTTAGAATTCACTAGTAAAGCCATCTGGTCCTGGACTTTTGCTTTTGGGGAGGTTTTAGATGATTGTTTCAATTTTCTTACTGTTGATCGGTCTATTTAGATTTTCCGGCTCTTCGTGATTCAGTCTAGGGAGGCTATATGTTTCTAAGAACATAACCATTTCTTGTAGGTTATTGAGGAAGGGGAACAGTCAATTGTACTTCAATCTTAGTTGTAGAGGGTGCAGCTAGCTCAATTCCCAAATCAAGAGGCCATCCATCCATCCATCCACCCATCAGCAAATCGCAGCCACTCAGCTCAATGCAGTGTTCAATCTTAGTTGTGGGTGGGTGTAACCCACCATCCCATGGGGGAGTTGAACCAGCAACCTTGTTGTTAGGAGCATGTGCTCTCACCAGCTGAGCCATCCGGCCACCTGTTGGCACATCAGCGGCAGGTCAGCTCAGGCGCAGCTCACTTGCCCATGTGGGTATCGAACCGGCAGCCTGGTTGCTCAGAGCTAGCACTCTTAACCAACTGAGCCAATCAACAGGCCTCTGATTTTCTTTATTTGTGTCTTTTCTCTATTTACCTTAGTGAGTCTAGCCAAGGGTTTGTTCACTTTATTAATCTTTTCAAAGAACCAGCTCTTTGTTGCATTAACTTTTTTCTATTGTTTTTTTGTTCTGCATTTCATTTTGTTATGCTCTGATTTTTATTATTTCTTTCCTTCTGCTGACATTGAGTCTCATTTGTTCTTTTTCTGGTTCTTTAAAATGTGATGTTCAGTTATTTATCGGGAGTTTTTCTTCTTTCTTGAGATACGCCTGAAATGATATAAATTTCCCTCTTATTAGTGTCTTCGCTACATCCCAATAATTTTGATAAGGTGTATCTTCATTTTCTTTTGTTTCTATGTACTTTTTTTTTCTCTCAGTGACCTTGATGTTTTCAAATTTGTATATATATTTGTATATATATATATGTATATATATATATGTACATATATATTTTTGTTGTTGTTGTTCAACTTTTTATTTATTTATTTTTAAATAATACTTTATTGTGAAATACACATTTTTTAGAATTAGTTTCAGCTCTAAAACACAGTGCAATAGTTATACTATTTACCCCTCGAAGTGACAACCCCTGTCCCCCAATCTGCCCCCCCCCCCCCCCCCGCCATATCATACATATCTATTACAATT
>NW_017732009.1:782903-786259 GCF_001890085.2 Hipposideros armiger | reverse complement strand
TTGTATATGGTGTAAGTAGGTGGTCCATTTTCATTTTTTTGCATGTGTCAGTCCAATTTTCCCAGCACCATTTATTAAGTAGACTATCTTTACTCCAATGTAAATTCTTGCTTCCAATGTCATAGATTAAATGACCATATATGGATGGGTTTATTTCTGGGCTCTCTATTCTGTTCCATTGACCTATGTGTCTGTTTTTATGCCAGTAACATACTGTTTTGATCACTGTAGCCTTGTAGTATGATTTGATGTTGGGGAGCATGATACCTCCCACTTTGTTCTTATTTCTCAATATTGCTGTGGCTATTCGTGGTCTTTTATGACTCCATATAAATTTTTGGAATATATGTCCTATTTCTGAGAAAAGAGTTCTTGGTAGTTTGATAGGAATTGCATTGAATCTATATATTGCCTTAGGTAGTATTGACATTTTAACTATATTAATTATTCCTATCCATGAACATGGTATGTATTTCCATTTATTTGTATCGTCTTTGATTTATCTCTTCAATGTCTTATAGTTTTTAGAGTACAGGTCTTTTACTTCTTTGGTTAAATTTATTCCTTGGTATTTTATTGTTTTTGAAGTAATTGTAAATGGGATTAATTTCCTGATTTCTTCTTCTGATAGTTTATTATTGGTGTATACAAATGCAACTGATTTCTGTATGTTAATTTTGTATCCTGCTACCTTACTAACTTCATTTTTCAGTTCTAACAGTTTTTTGGTGGAGTCTTTGGGATTCTCTGTATATAGTATCATGTCATCTGCATATGACAATTTTACTTCCTCCTTACCAATTGGGATGCTTTTTATTTCATTTTTTTGTCTGATTGCTGTGGCCAGAACTTCCAGAACTATGTTGAATAGAAGTGGTGAAAGTAGGCAGCCTTGTCTTGTTCCTGATTTTAAGGGGAAAGCTTTTAGCCTTTCCCCATTGAGTATGATGTTTGCTGTGGGTTTATCATATATGGCCTTTATTGTGTTGAGATATGATCCCACTATTCCCACTTTGCTAAGAGTTTTTATCATAAATGACTGCTGGATTTTGTCAAGTGTTTTTTTCTGCATCTATTGATATGATCATATGATTTTTATTTTTCATTTTGTTAATGTGATGTATTAGCTTAATTGATTTGTGGATATTGAACCAACCTTGCATACCAGGAATGAATCCCACTTGATCGTAGTGTGTGATCTTTTCAGTGTGACACTGAATTTGGTTTGCTAGTATTTTGTTGAGGATTTTTGCATATATGTTCATTATGGATATCAGCCTGTAGTTTTCTTTTTTTGTAATATCTTTGTCTGATTTGGGATCAGAGTAATAGTGGCCTCATAAAATGTGCTTGGGATTCTTTCCTCCTTGTGTATTTTTTGGAATAGTTTGAGGAGAATAAGTATTAATTCTTTTTTGAATGTTTTGTAAAATTTACCTGTGAAGCCATGTGGTCCAGGACTTTTGTTTGTTGGAAGCTTGTTGATTACTGACTTATTTTCTTTGGTAGTAATCAGTCTGTTAAGAGTTTCTGTTTCTTCTTTGTTCAGACTTGGTAGATTGTATGCTTCTAGAAATTTATCCATTTCTTCCGGATTGTCAAATGTGTTGGCATGTATTGCTTGTCGTATTTTCTTACAATTTCCTGTATTTCTGTGACATCTGTTATCACTTCTCCTGTTTCATTTCTGATTTTATTAATTTGGGTCATCTCTGTCGTTTTCTTGGTGACTCTGGCTAAGGGTTTGTCGATTTTGTTTATCTTGTCAAAAAACAAGCTCTTAGTTTCATTGATCTTTTGTATTGTATTTTTGGTCTCTATTTCCTTTGTTTCTGCTCTGGTGTTTATTATTTCCTTCCTTGTACTCCAGTTGGGCTTGTTTTGCTGTTCTTTCTCCAGTTCCCGTAGGTGTAAAGATAGTCAGTTGATATGAGATTGTTCTTGTTTCTTTAGATAGGTCTCTATTGCTATGAATTCTCCTTCTTTGGACTCCTTTTGCTGAATCCCATAGATTTTGAGTTGTTGTGTTTTCATTGTCGTTTGTTTTGAGACAGCTTTTGATTTCTTCCTTGATCTCAGTTTTGACCCAGTCGCTATTTAGTATGTTATTTAGCATGTTATTCAGCCTCCATGTATATGTGTTCTTTCCAGGTTTCTTTTTATAATTGATTTCTAGTTTTATAGCATTGTGGTCAGGGAAGATGCTTGATATGATTTCAATCTTCTTAAATTTATTGAGCCTGGTTTTGTGTCCTAACATGTGGTCTATCTTGGAAAATGTTCCATGTGCACTTGAGAAGAATGTATATTCTGTTGCTTTGGGGTGAAAGGCTCTAAAAATATCAATTAAATCCAGCTGGTCTAAAGTGTCATTTAAGACCACTGATTTCATGTTCATTTCCTGTCTGGAGCATCTGTCCATTGGTGACAACGTAGTGTTGAAGTCCCCTACTACGATAGTGTTGCTGTTGATCTCTGTCTTTATGTCTGTCAAAATCTGTTTTATATATTTAGGAGCTCCTATGTTGGGTGCATAGATATTTACTAGCGGTATGTCCCCTTGTTGAATCGATCCTTTTATTATTATGTAGTGTCCTTCTTTGTCTTTTATTGTAGTCTTCATTTTAAAGTCTATTTTGTCTGAAATAATATTGCTACTCCAGCTTTTTTCTCATTTCCATTTGCATGAAATATCTTATTCCATCCATTTACTTTCAGTCTGTGTGTGTCTTTTGACCTGAGATGAGTCTCTTTTAAACAGCATATGCATGGGTCCTGTTTACTTATCCACTCAGCCACTCTATGTCTTTTGATTGGAGCATTTAATCCATTCACGTTTAAAGTGATTATTGATAGGTGCATATTTATTGCCATTTTGTTATTTGTATTTCTCATCTTCCTGGGTTAGCAAGTTTTCCCCTTTCTTCTGTTTGAAAAAGCTCTTTTAGTATTTTCTGCAATGCTGGCTTAGTGGTAATGAATTCCTTATGCTTACTCTTTTCTGAGAAGCTCTTTATTTCTCCTTCAATTTTAAGTGATAGCCGTACTGGATAGAGCAGTCTTGGTTACAGGCCTTTATTTTGCGTCACTTTGAATATTTCCTGCCACTCCGTTCTCGCCTGCAGAATTTCTGTAGAAAAGTCAGCTGGTAGTCATACAGGAGTTCCTTTGTATGTAACCTGCTGTCTTTCTCTTGCTGCTTTTAAGATTATGTCTTTGTCTTTCACCTTTGCCATTTTAACTATGATGTGTCTTGGTGTGGACCTGTTTGGGTTCAGCTTGTTTTGAACTCTCTGTACTTCCTGGGCTTGTATGTTGATTTCCTTCACCAGGGTAGGGAAGTTTTCAGTCATTAT
>NW_017732009.1:775426-782872 GCF_001890085.2 Hipposideros armiger | reverse complement strand
ACTTGATGTTTTTGCGCTTGATGTAAAATATGTTCATTGTTTTTTATTCTTTTTTCTTTTTGTTGTTCCAAGTGGGTGATTTCTGCTATTTTGTCTTCTAAATCACTGATCCGATCCTCTGCTTCATCTAATCTACTGGTGATTGCTTCGAGTGTGTTCTTCATTTCAGCTATTGTATTCTTTAGTTCTAACTAGTTGTTTTTTATGATTTCTGTATCCTTCCTTATGTCTTCCTTAAGTTCCTTAAACATTCTTATCATCAGTGTTCTAAACTCTGCCTCTGAAAGGTTGAGTACCTCTGTTTCATTTAGTTCCATTTCTTGAGGTTTCTTCTGATCTTTTACTTGGGACGTGTTTCTTTGTTTCTTCATTCTGGCTGTCACTCTGATTGCTTCAATGTATTAGATAGATCACCTAGAAAGAAAAAAAAGAAAGAAAGAAAGAAAAAGGAAAAAGAGAAAAAGAGGGAAAAAAAGGAAAGAAAAAGAAAAAAGGGGAAAAAAGGGGGGGCTCTTGGCCCACTTTATTCTGCAGACCACTTGCTCAGCAATAGAGAAACTCTGGGCGACTCATTACCAGCTGTTGGGAGGAAGTGCTCAGTGCATCATGTGCTGAATTCCCTCTAGACTTGAAGTGAGCTTCTCGCAATTAGGCACTGTGTGCTCTGGAACCATGCTCACTACCAAAAATCCTCACAGGTTGTTGCAGGCTGTCTCCTGCTGCAAAAAATCCTCTGTGGCGTGCTGAGGTAGGGGCCAGGCACCAGGGGTTCAGTGTGCCCCTGGCAACACAGCTCTAGGTGGGTGGGGCAGGCCTCCAAGGCACCACAGGATGTGGCTAGTGGCCCCCGCCAAGTCAGAGCAGCATGCACTGTTGCATTGGCAGCCAGCCCACACAAACTCGCCTGGAAAGCCCTGGCTGAATCACGCTGTCTCAAGCTCGTGGCCTTACACTCCCAGGAAAACTCCTAGTCTCAGCCTGTCCCATTCAGTGGCTCGCAGATCAGGCTGAGCAGCCCGACAGCCAATCACCACTCAGGCAACTCTGCACACCCAGTGCAGCAATCGGGGACCTAATGCAAGTCACAAACTCCTGGATTCGGAGTGCACCTGTCAGGCGTTTCCCTGGCTACACAGCAGAAGCTGTGTGGAGGGTGGACCTGCTCTAATTGCAGCAGACCAATGCAGTCCCAGACCTGAGCCTCTGTGGGAGGGCCCAGCCCTGAAAAATGGCGGCCTCCTGTGCACTACTCGTGGTCAAGCTCCACACCAGGGGAACAATGGTCCCAAAAACCTCCAGCTCCATGCCAAAGCCGCTCAGTTCAGTCCTTCCCGGAGGCTCCTGGGCCCCGCTCACACAGCCACTCCCTCCGCCAGGAACCGGGTGAGTGCTCACTTACAGGCAAGTTGGTTTGCCGGCTCCACTGGTTTTCCAGCTTCCCTCAGCCTCACCGAATTGAGAAAAGAGGGTCATCACTAATTTCTACTTCCTGCTGTCATAGAACTCCTCTTCCTGGCAAAGTAACTCTGGGCTGGTGAGCTTGGTGTGGGGCCAGAGGGTCTCTCCCCCAACCGGAGAAGCCTCCCCACCGCTGAGGTGTCCTTCCCATGGTTTGCCCTCTCTCATCTCCTCCCCTCCTACCCAATTTGACATGGCCTCCTCTTTAAGTCCTTCATTTAGAGTTTCTGTTTATCTAGTGTTCAGGGGACTTCCAAGGTTGAATATCTTATAAATTATTTGTAATTTTGGTGTGATCCTGGGAGGCAGTCGGCACAGCATCTGTGTATTCTGCCATCTTACCGGAAGTCTCCAGTTTCTATGTAATTTTCATCTCCCATTTTATTTCTTCTTTGACCCAGTCATTTTTTAATAGCATGGTGTTTACTCTCCATCTAGTGGTTTTTCCTACTTTCTGTTCTCATTTGATATCTAATTTCAAAGCTTTGTGATCAGACAACATGCTTGGTATGATTTCAATCTCCTTAAATTTGTTGAGGCTAATTTTATATCCAAACATATGGTCTATCCTTGAGAATGATCAATGTACCTTGGAAAAGAATGTATAGCCTGATGTCCTAGATTGAAGTGCTCCGTAAATGACAATTACATCCATTTGATCTAATGTGTCATTTAAGCCTGATATTTCCTTACTGATTTTCTGTTTCAGTGATCTATCTATGGCTGTCCATGGTGTATTTAGGTCCACTATTATAATTATGTTTTGGTCCATTTCTTCTTTTGTTTTGTTAGTAGTTCCTTTGTATATTTTGGTGCTCCCTGATTGGGGGCATAAATATTGATAAGTGTTAAGTCTTCTTGTTGTATTGTCCCCTTTATCATTATGAAATGTCCATCATTATCTCTTGCTACCTTTTTTGTCCTGAAATCTGTTTCGTCTGGTATAAGTATGACTATACCCTCCTTTCTCTCGATATCATTTGCTTTGAGTATTATTTTCCACCCTTTCACTTTGAGTCTATATATGTCCTTGTAGCTGACATGTGTCTCTTAGAGCCAGCATATGGTCAGGTTTTGTTTTTTTATCTAAACTGCTACCCTGTGGCTTTTTTTTTTAGCTGAGCCATCCTGCCACCTGTTGGCAGCTCAGTGGCTGCTCAGCTTGGGCCGGGACTCGAACTGCTTTTTCTCAGAGCTCAAACTCTTGAGCGAGCTCTTAACCAACTGAGCCACTCAGCCGGCCCTACCCTGTGCCTTTTTCTTGGTGAGTTCAGTTCATTTACATTTAGGGTGATTATTGATACATGAGGATTTCCCATAGCCATTCTATGTTTTGCTTTCTGGTACCTCTGTGTTTCTCTTGTTTCTTTGCCTTTTTGTTTCTGTCTGTTATTTTAGTGTGTGGTATTTTATGATTTTTCCCTCTATTTCTTCTTTTTTATGTTATATGTCTCAGTTGTGCATTTTTTGAGTGGTTACCATTAAGTTTATGTAAAAGAATGTTTCATATATACCGTAGTCTTTTTTCTTCAGCATGCATCTTACTTCCATTCCCCTTTGCAGATTCAGACATTTCTTCTCTCCCCTTTTATGTTTTTGTTGTCACACGTGTTCCCTATTTATGTTGTGAGTTGATTTCTGAGTTGCAGTAGCAAGCTGTCTTTTTCTTCTCTCTTTCTTTTCTTTTTTTAGTGTTTTTTTTTAAGCTGAGCCATCCTGCCACCTGTTGGCAGCTCAGCAGCTGCTCAGCTCAGGCCAGGAATCGAGCCACTGTTGCTCAGAGCTCAAACTCTTGAGCGTGCTCTTAACAAACTGAACAACTCAGCCAGCCCTTCTTTTTTTAATGTTTTTTAAAATCTTCTTTGCCCTTTATGTTATGTTTAAGTGTATAGTGCCGTATTTTGTGTAAGGGTTGCCATTTCTTGCATCTGTCTCTGTTAGTAATCTTGGTCATGATTTTGTATTATTTTAATTCTTTGTTTCAGGTTGAATGGCCTCCTTCAATATTTCTTATTATGCAGGTCATGTTAGAAAACTCCCTCTGCTCCTGTATGCCTGGAAAGGTCTTTATTCCTTCTTCATATCTAAAGAAATACTTTGCTGGATGTAATCTTCTTGCTGATGATTTCTCTCTTTCGATAGTTAGAATATTTGATTCCACTCCCTCCTGGCTTGTAGAGTTTCTGCTGAAAAATCTGATGATAATCTAATGGGCTTTCCTTTGTAGGTTATCATCTTCTTTTCCTTGGCTGCCTTGAGGATTCTTTCTTTGTTGTTAACTTTTGACAGCTTCAATACAATGTGTCTTGGAGAAAGCCTACTGGGATTGGGGTAATTACGTGTTCTATTTGCTTCTTGGATTTGAGGATCCAGTTCTTTCCACAGGTTTGGGAAGTTCTCATTGACTATTTGTTTAAATATACCCTCTGTTCCTTTATCTCTTTCTTTTCTTTCTGGTATGCCCATTATTTTTATATTGCTCTTTCTGATGGAGTCAGAAAGTTCTTGTAGAGTGCTCCCATTTCTTTTAACACTCAAGTCTCTCTCTTCTTTAATCTCTTTCATTTCCAGCTTTCTGTCTTCAGTGTCACTGATTCTTTCCTTCATCTGGTCAGCGCTATTACCTAAGCTGGCTATTTCATTCTTCATTTCTTTTATTAAGTTATTCATCTCTAGAATTTCTATCGTTTCTTTTTTTTCCCTTTTTTATTTATTATTTTTTATTGTGAAATACACATTTTTTAGAATTAGTTTCAGCTGTACAACACAGTGCAATAGTTATACTTTTTACCCTCGAGGGTCTCAGAGATATAGAAGAACAACTGATGGCTGCTAGTTGGGAGGGGGTGAGGATGAGGGAGAAGGGGAAGGGATTAGACAGCATAAATATGTAACTACAATATTGCCACAGGGACATGAAAGACAGTTCGAGGATTATAAATAATAATGTTCTATTGGTTCTTTTTTAAAATTTCAGTCTCTTTGGTAAAATATTCATTTTGTTCTTTGGTTTTGTTTCTGAGTTAATTAAACTGCCTATATGAGTTTTCTTACATCGTGCTGAGTTTTTTTCAGAACTGCAATTTTAAAGTCTGTCATTTAACTCACATATTTCTATGTCTTTAAGTTCATTTTCTGGAGGTTTTTCGTTTTCTTTTTGAGCTGCATTTTTACCTTGTTTACTTCTGGCAATTAATGAATTATTATTTCTCTTCCTGAGCATCTACAGGAGTGTGACCCTGTCTGTTTTGATTGCACCAAAAGGACCCCAATAAGATCATTTAAGATAATATAGAGCAGCATTTTGTGAGCTGTAATAATGATTTAGGAAGATGAAATATTGTTGTTTTTCATTTTACATATACTTATTGAGGGAGTACTCTGTATCAGGCACTATGTTAGATGCTGGGAAAATTCACAGAACAAGGCAGGCCAAGTGCTAGTCCAGGCTCTCATGGAGCTTACATTCAAGGATATGAGATAACTTCTGAGGCCTTGCTTCAACATCTAGATAATCTGCATTTGAAACACTTTTCAAACATCATTTCCTTTAATAAGTGCTGCTTGGTTCCCTGCTTCAATCCTTTCTCCATAATGTATGCACATGTTTGTCACAGCACTTATCTCACTACAGCATAATACATCCTGGTTTATTTACCTACCTACATTTTCTGTTATGCTGCGAGCTCCTCAAGGCAAAGGATATGTCCCATTATCTCCTTATGCCTGCCTTGCACATAGTATGCACTTAAAGTTTATAGTAATAGATCAGTTAATGCATGGTGATTAATCTTGACTCTGAAATCACAGACTCTCAGTTGAGAACCATAAAATAGGAAGTAATATCTAAGATCATATAGTCTAGTCCCCCTTTACATATGAGGAACTTGAGCCCCAATGATATGGTATGTGACTTTGAGCAGAGGAAATCATCACTCTGTAGCTCAGTATTCCCAACAATGAACTGGAGATAAGAGAATTTCAGAGCTGAAAGAAAGATCACAAAGGTCCCCTCATCCAAATATTTTGTTTGAAAGGTGAATAAAGTGAGACCCAGAAAGATTAAACAACTTATCTAAAATTCCTCAGCAATTTAGTAGCAAAACCAAGAGCAGATCTTCTGGCACCCATCATAATTCTCTTTCAGAGTCTCATGTTTTTCTCCTTATAAGCCTTAATACTATCACAAGATAGCTATTAAGTTGCAGGGAAAGAATAGATATGGATACTGTGGTTAGAGAATAATTAGTGCTACTTCTTTGGAAGACACTTTGGCATTATCTTGTAAAGATGTACATCTCTATGACCCAGCAGTTCGATTTCTAGGAATACACCTTAGAATTCTTGCACATGTACATAGAGAGGCATGTACAAGAATATTCAGAAAGCTTTGATAATAATAGTAAAAACCAAAACACGTAACACCCCCAATATCCATTGACAGAATGGATAAAGAAATTGAGGCACATATATAAATTGGAATATGATATAGCAAAGGAAACAAATCTCATAAATGTAATGTTAAATGAAAAAAGTAAGTCCAGAACACTATGTACAGTTAATATCATCTATAAGAAATTCAATTATGAGCAAAGCTAAGCAATATATATGTTAAAACAATAAAAAGCAGTAAGAGATCGATAACTACAAAATACTGAAAAACTTAGTGTAACATCAAGTTTTGGCCTAAACCAAATAACACCATTATAGAATGAGCTTGTGAAATACAAGGAAAAACCTGAAACTTCATTTTTAAAATTAATTCTTGCTACATTTCCATAGGTCAACAGCTTGCTATTTGATTTTTTTCTTAGTTTTACATCCAGAACAGGAACAATGATATATTTTTTCATACTGTCAACTGCTAGATTGCTCTTGTGGGCACTGACCTACACATTTATGAAACTGAATAGATGCTCACTGTCAATTGAGGTCAGTACAGAGTCAAGATATTTTTAGGGCCCTTCAATTTTACTTATTATTTTCTTTATTATACTCTATGTTCTATTTTATGTAGGGGATTGAAGATGTTTTGTCATGGATATGATTGTAACTGATTTTTTTTCCCTGTGAAATTTTAAGGTGATGAAGTTGATAATCCATTTTTAATTCATCCTCAAAACTGTAAAGTATTCTCATGTAGAGCTATTCCTTCAAACATTTATAGCCTAAATGGAATTTGATATCTGAAAATTAAATTCAGTCCTTAAAGATTTTGTTTCATGTTAGAAATATAAGACACCAATTTAAAAATATTAGAATTATTATATAATCCAATCTACTATTTGGCCTTGAATTATTATTTAATTTTTATTACATTTATTAGCTCAAAAAGTATATAATTTTCTTTATGGACTTATTTAATGAACACCCACCCTTTTTTAAAGATTTTATTGGGGAATTCAGGGAAGGGAACAGTGTTGGGGAATCGGGGAAGGGGAACATACAAGTTGCTGTCCGTTTTGTTCTTCAGTCTAGTTGTGGAGGATGTCGCTTCACTGGCCCATGTTGGTATTATCATTGGGCTCTTCCTGGGTGAGGCAGTTGCTTGCTGGACATTGGACAGCCACTTACGGCGGCTCAAGGCAGCTCTCAAAAGCTCACGCCCACTGCCGGCCAGTCCCACTGCAGCCTACACCATCACCAGTGACTCAAGGCAACCCAGCTCCAGGTCAAGCTGTTGTTCTCCATCTTGGCTGTAGAGGGCGCAGCATCACTAGCCCTCATGTGGGATCCGAACTCAGTCCCTGCTCCTCAGAGCTAGCGTTCCAAGCCAACTCATAACCAATGCACCTCTGGTTGGCCCAACACACCCTTTTTTTTCAAAGATTTTTATTGGGGAATTGGGGGGATGGGAACAGTGCTGGGGAGTTGGTGGAAGGGGAACAGACAAGTTGCTGTCATTTTGTTCTTCAGTATAGTTGTGGAGGACGTTGCTTCACTGGCCCAAGTTGGCACCATCATTGCGCTCTTCCTGGGCGAGGCACA
>NW_017732009.1:765372-772053 GCF_001890085.2 Hipposideros armiger | reverse complement strand
TGGAGTATAGTGTGAAAGTAGAGTCAAGGGATTTGTAATAGATATGTATGATATTGGGGGGAGTGGGGCAGTGGATTGGAGGAGGGGAGGTTATCACTTTGAGGGGTAAAAAGTATAACTATTGCACTGTGTTGTACAACTGAAACTAACTGAAAAATGTTTATTCCGCAATAAAAAATAAATTACTGGGAAAAAAAAGAATACTAGGGATGTGGAGGAGAGGGCTTTGGCTTGGAAATGCTGAGTTTTGAAGGTGAAAGCATCTAGAAGAGAGCTGGGTCATTCCAGCAGTTCTATTCAAAAAGAAAGGAAAAAAAATAGGAACAGGGATCAATTTCCTGGAAATGAAGCTGACAGAACAGAACGCAATTTGTACATCAGTCTCTTTCCTGTGCCAGGAACTGTCCTTTTTTCCAGATTTTTTTTCCTTTCAAAAATAACCTTTGAGTGTTTTTTTTTAACCTAGAAAGTGAAAGCCTATAAAGTATGCTTGTACACACACACACACACACACTCACACTCACACTCACACTCACACTCTTAACTTTAAAATTCTGTTTAGGGGCTGGCCGAGTGGCGTGTTGGTTAAGAGCTGGCTTGGGACGCCAGAGGACCCCGGTTTGGATCCCACATGAGGGCCCGTGACATTGCCCTCTATAGCTAAGATGGTGAACAGCAGCTCAACCTGGAGCTGGGCTGCTGTGAGTTGCTGGCGACGGCATAGGCTGCAGCCCCTGCTGCAGTGGGCTTCTGTAAGCTACTATGTGTGACCGGCAGCCAGTGTGAGTGGCCGACAGATGGTGTGAGCTGCCAAGAGCCGCCATGAGCAGCCATCCAGAGGCTGGCGACTGATCTGCCTCACCCAGGAAGAGCACAATGATAATACCAACATGGGCCAGTGAAGCAACGTCCTCCACAACTAGACTGAAGAACAAAAGGAAAGCAACTTGTCTGTTCCTCTTCCCCTGATTCTCAAGCGCTGTTCCCCTCCCTCAATTCCCCAATAAAATCTTAAAAAAATATTCTGTTTAATTGTCTTGTCCTGATTCAGTGGATTCAACAACCCTCTCATTTCTTCTCTGTTTTTTTTTTAATTTTTTCCCCGTTAGTCTAATCTCCAATTTTTTATGTTTTATTTTCTTTTAAATGCTATTTTGGTCTAAGAGCTTTCACTTCTATAGCCTTATAACTATTTCAAAGTCCAGACCATTTTACAATCTTATCTGCAGACTTAATGATTTCAACTTTAAATTTCTTTTTTGCTTCTATTTGACTCCTCTGCACAATTTAGTTTCATTCATTCTTTCATTCATTTAGTTTATCAATTTTTTGAGTCCTTATTATGTGCCACATACATGCTATATGCTGCTGAGGTAGCAGTGAACAAAAACAAGTTCCTTAATGTCAAAGCTCATAATCAGGTAGGGGAAGCAGAAATGAATCCTATTTTCACACAAAGAAATAATGGCCATTGTGAGATGTGACAATTTGAGAATATTTATAAAGCTTTGACTGGTCAAGAAAGCATTTTTGGGGTAGTGAGATTTGAGCTGAGAACTGAAGAATGAGGACAGACTAGAAATAAAGAATGGGACCATTCCAGAACAAGGCCCTGGGGTGGTAGGGAGCAAGTTGAATGTAAGGAACTAAGAGGAGGCTAATTGAATAGCAGGAAGGTTCTTGATAGTACAGTGGGAAATGCACTACTTGTTTCTGTCTATGTTAGGAAGTTTTGACTATCCTAAGGGCAATGGCAATCCATTAGATAGTCCTGTGGTACTGAGTATAGTGATGGTGGAGAGGATATGATCATATTTACTTTGGAAAATACAACTTTGGCTACAGTGTAGAGAATTACTCTGTGGCTAGGTAAGTGTGAATGCAGATAAAATTTAAGAAGCTATCATTTCTGTTAAACGTACTTGTGTAAAGCACTGTTGTAAGGGTTTTTATACATATTGTCATTGAATCTTCACAACAGACCTATAAACTAGCTACTGTTATATCCCCCTTCACTTAACCCATGAGGAAATTGAAGCTCAGAGAATTGTGGAGACTTGCCCAACGTCACGCAGTTTGAATGTGGAAGAGCTACGCTTTTACCCCAGGGTGTTTCTCAGTAGTCAAGGCAAGAGATTATGGTGTCTTGAGTCAGGCTAGTGATGATGGAGTGAAGTGAACAAATTAAAGAGATTTTTAGCGTGTAAAAGTGATAGTAATTCATGGTAATTTGGATATGGGGTAAAAAGAAATGTTAAGGAAAATGTCTAAACTTCTGATTTGTACAACTTAGTGCCTGGTGGTATATTCATTGAGCTAGAGGATATTGAAAGACAATGAAAGAAGCTTAAGCTTGCAAGAGAAAGAGGAGGAGTGGTTGGAGAGGCAATAGTGGTTGGAGTGGGGGAGAAGATGATTCAATAAGCAGAGATGATGAACAGTGTCAACTGTTAAAGTTGATTACTCCAAGTTGTATTTAATTTGCTGTGGTATGATAATTCTGAAAAGATAGTCCAATTGGTCACATTCTCAAAGGTGTCAAACTCAGGATGTCCCTTGGCTTGGATGTCTAGAGCTGCCTGACATTTTTTAATTAAATTGCCATAAGGTGCTCCCTATTTCATTGCTTTGTTGTTTTGCTGGCCTCCTACCCGCAGATTCAACCCCACCTGAGTCCCTGGACCAATTCTGATTTTAGACTGGAGGAACTAAGTCAATTCTAGCCTAGGCTTCTTGGTTTCAGTATTGAGTTATCATTGTCCTAACTCGTTTACCATTTCTGAAAACTGGGCTTCTTGGCTTTCTTGTATGTATCTTAGTTTTTATGTTAGCCAGATGAAACAGTGCCTATGAAAATGATTTGGAAATGATAGGACTTAATAAATATAAAGCATTTAGCATAGGGCATGAGTACAGAGTAGATTTTCAGTAAATAAGAGTTATTGCTACCTGGACATAGCTTTGTTACTGCAGGTCAGCGAAACCAAGACACAGGAGTACAGTTGAATTGCAGTATCTTTTTTTTTAATTAAATTATTTTTTATTATGAAATACACATTTTTTAGAATTAGTTTCAGCTGTACAACACAGTGCAATAGTTATACTTTTTAATATATATATATATATATATATATATATATATATTCGATTAGAGTTAACATACAATATTATACAACATCAGCTTCAGGTGTACAGTGCAGTGATCAAGCNTGCCACAGGGGCTGCAGCCTATGCCATCGCCGGCGACTCATGGCAACCCAGCTCCAGGTTGAGCTGTTGTTCAGCATCTTAGCTGTGGAGGGCAGAGTTACTGGCCCTCATATGTGGGATCTGAACCCGGGCCCTCTGGCATCCCAAGCCAGTTCTTAACCATCGTGCCACTCGGCCAGCCCCCCAACACACCCTTTTAAAATATTTATACTCTCAATCTATTTCCCTGTTTAATTATTTGACACTTTCAATCATCGTGCTTGTATATAAACTTAACAGCTCATTACTATAATAATAATTTATTAGTGCAGCATTTTACTCTTGCAATAATAAGGGATTTTCAGTCCATGTATCATCTAGAATGTTTACCTATATTTGAAACTGCATATTTTGATATTCATGATAATTCCAAATGCTGTGCCTTGGTCATATATTTACAAGTTCAGAAGGACCAACTGATGTTGATGTAGGCATTGACTATTTAGCCTTTCAAAGACCTGGACTAAAACCCAAACCAAATAACAGATTTAACCCAAATACAGAGTGCAAAATCAGACTTCCAGCATCTCGTTGATGGACAATGGGTTCGCAGAAGTTGTGAGTATGCTTTTAATTTACATATACATTACAGAGGTTTCCTTGAAGATATGTAATACTTAATAATTAAAAATTACAATGACATTCATTATTATAATAACAAATGTCAACTATAATTTTATATATGTATAGTCACAGGATGTGGAGTACAGCATAGGGAATAGAGTCAATAGAATTGTAACAGTATATATACAATGTCAGAGGGGTAGTAGATTGGGGGAGGGGGGTAATCACTTTGTGAGGGGTGTAAATGTCTAACTATTACATTGTTTTGTACACCTGAAACTAATAAAAAATTACAATGATCTGAAGGCATTTTGAAAAAGAATATTATATAAACATAATCTAAGTTGTAGCTGATATCTCCTTTTTTCCTTTTCTTTTTCACATGTCTCAGCCAGTTTTTTGCAAGAGACCTCATCCACCATGACTTCTCAAATTCAGCATTCGAGTGCTCCTGGGACTGGCTGTCTAGCCCTGGCAGCAGGTGTCCCACATAGCAGCATTCACACTCAGGCTGTGCTCTGGCTAAGACTTGCCCAATGTTTCTTTGTGCACCATATACATCCCTGGCAGACATAAAGAGAGACATATTATAAAGAGAGGATGTTACTAGACCTCCTTTTCTCAAAATTATTCTTGAGAAGATTTAATGAGCTAAGTATGTTAACATTTAATAGAGTAAACACCATTCATATTTACAGTGAACTCCCTGGCAGTAAAATAAAATTTATGCAGGAATTGGTTTATTGCTTTTGGAAAAAGTATTAATGCCTACTGCTCATGTTTATGGACCTAAAAACATTAAAAAAAATAAGACAATCAACATTTTGAGGCAGCCAAGGACATGCCATATAATTATCCCCTCTCTTCTTTTCTGTTTTTGTTTATGTTTTTGTGTTGGGGGTGCATAACAAAAGAACTTCTCTTTTAGTGGGAGATTAATTGATTTTGCAACTAACAAGTAGTGAGGTGCACTGTTTTTGAGAATTTGCAATGCCCTGAGAACTTAAACATATCCAACTGGCAACAGGAAGGGACTACTGTGAATATTCTATTGGTATTATTAGAAATAATGAAAATATTATTAGTAGGTATTATTAGAATAAGGGTGATTACAATGATGGTAGATTACAATAGCATAAGAGCATGGGTGTTGGACTCTAATGACACTGCTGCTGAGTCCTGGCTATGCCACTAAACCATGTCTAGTGGTTTAATAAATAATGTCTGTGGGAACAAAGACAACTTGCTTAATGTCTCTGAGCTTCCAGTTTTACTTCTTTAACATGTGGGTTTGAATAGGATCTATCCCACAGTGTCGTTATAAGGATTGAATGAGATAATGTCTGTAAAGTACTTAGCACATTTCCTGGTACAAATGTACTCAATAAACATTATAAATTGCATTTTATTATTATAGAGATGAAATTATTATCTATTATCTTTAAATTTTATTTATGGCTCTCTTATGACACATATTGCTGTTTATCTTGTGTTAGTGTTATTTACATAAATGCTAAACTACTGAACTAAGCTCCTTGGGAGAAGAATGCTTGTCTGATTCACAATGAGGCAGCACTAAGTTTCAGTAGAAGATTAGGCTAAACTGATTGCTATCAATTATTTTTTACCATGGCTCAAAGCAAAATATACATATTTTACATCATAACTGATTATATACATACATACATACATACATAATTTAATTTAGAAAGCTTTAGAAGACAAACCTTATTATATGCAATTCAGTCTGGTATTTTATTTTATGTTCTATTTTATTCCTTAAAAATAGACTTATCTTTTTTTTTGTAAGGCTGGAAATTTTTAAAAGATGTACATCATAGTTATTCAACAGTACCCACCTAGCACTATACAGTGTTATTACATTATTGATTTTATTCCGTATGCTAAAGATGTGATCACCATGATAAGTCCAGCAACCATATGACACTGTACCACACTATGACAGTATTACTGATCTTCCCCCCTTTTTAATTTTTCAAATAGAGTTGACATTCGATATTATTTTATATTAGTGTCAAGTGTATAGCATAGTGGTTAGACATTTATATATTTAGGAAGTGATCCCCCTGACAAGTATCAGCTGGCACTATGCATGGTTATCACCATATTATTGATTATATTCCCCATACTTTACAACCCCATGACTATTTTGTAACGACTGATTTGTATTTCTCAATACCTTCACCTTTTTCACCCTGCCCCCAACGCCATTCCCAAGGGAGCCCCCATAATACTGTCAGCTGATTTCTGAACAGAAACTTTACAGGGCAGAAGAGATTGGCAGGAAATATTCAAAGCAAATATTAAAAAAGAAAAGACCTACAACCAAGATTACTCTACCCAGCAAAGCTATCATTTAGAATTGAAGGACAGATAAAGAGCTTCCCAGGCAAGAAAAGCTAGACTTATCTTGGCCCATTATATTTGCTTCAAAACTCACTAGTGGATCTTAACTTGTGGTTTGAACATACCTAAGCCAGACTATGAAGTAGCCCTAAATTCCCCCCACTCTACTCCAAAGTTGGGGGTGTAATCAGTGGGGAGCTAACAAATGCTGGGAAAGGGCCAAATGGCATTTGCTTTCAGGACAATTAGGGACCAAGTCTAAAGAGCTGAGGCGAGGCAGATAAAGAATTAGACAGCATAAATAAGTAACTACAATATTGCCACAGGGATATGAAAGATAGTTCGGGGAATATAATTAATAAACTTGTAAATATTTTGTAGGGTGTCAGGTGGTCACATGTCTTGTTAGGGAGACCACTTCATGGATGGGGTAGAGGCTTGATCACTGCACTGTACACCTGAAGCTGATGTTTTATAATATTGTATGTCAACTATAATTAT
>NW_017732009.1:730620-761362 GCF_001890085.2 Hipposideros armiger | reverse complement strand
CGACTCACAGCAGCCCAGCTCCAGGTTGAGCCGTTGTTCAGCATCTTAGCTGTGGAGGGCAGTGTCACTGGCCCTCATATGTGGGATACGAACCGGGGCCCTCTGGCGTCCCAAGCCAGTTCTCAACCATCGCGCCACTCGGCCGGCCCTTGCAGTATCTTTTAAAGAAGTGACATATCCCTCCTTCTCCTCCGGAATTCCTTTTTTCCCTGATCTTGACAGAGTGCCACTCTCTCAGATTTTTTTACTTAAACTATTCTGTGCCTCTTCCCAACCTAATTCATACAGTGGAGGGTGGAATATTAAAAAAGAGCATGGATTCTGGAACCAGTCAGATCTGGGTTTAAGTCCTGAGTGACCTTAGGCAAGGTACTTAACTTTTCTCTAGTTTACTCTCCTGTTAAATCGTGAGTACCTTCTAACCTTTGGAGGATTGAATTAAGCAAAATACGCAAAGGCACCTGGCAATGCATTAGTATTCACTAATTATAAGCTTCTCTTTTTTCCCCTTGTTCTTCCATGTGCCTCATTATAATTGTTCTGAAGCTATCAGACTTCTGAAGCCATTCTTATTTTACTATCATAGAAAGGCTTACCAATGTTGTGCTATAAACTTTGATCTATTTTATTCCAGTGCATGCTAATGTGCCACATTAATTTTCAAACCATCAGGATTTTGTATAACTAGTTACTGCTTGACTAGCTCCATTAATATTAACTGAGAACTTACTATGTGCAAGGCACCATAGGAAATATTAACCTACCACATTCCTGACTCTTTACATTGGGCTGACTTACCTACTCTTTTTTTCAACATATGCTAGCAGGCCTATGAAAGTAGCCCCAATTGCTAGCAGGCATTATAGGCATTTTCTGTGTCTTCTCTTGCCCCTAATTAGTCCTTATTTGATTTTTTCTTGATCCTGTCTTCATGGTTCTCTCCTTTGGCTATGTACTCTGATTTTGCTCATTCCCATCTCTCACCCCTCCAAAATTTGGTATTTTCTCTAACTTTCCCCTTGGCATTTGCACTTTGGCTGGCTGGCATCCTTTCTGGATTATTTAACCACTTTGGCCCCAGAGTTTCCTATTGCCTCAGATGAGAGTACTTCTTTCTTCATCTCCTTTTCGTGCCCAATGGGCTTCTTATGCCTGCACAAGCCTGAATTCTGCCTACTTAAGCCAGTCATGGTGGCCCAAGGTGAGAGTAGGATGATAGTAGGGAAGTGCTAACCAATAAATATTATGTGACATAGCTTGCTGCCCTCAGAAAGCTCAAAACCATTTGATAGATGGGGAAGATAGAGATCAACACTACTAAAAACATAAGCAAGAAATGAATGGTATCAAATAATTAGTGATATAAATAACACAAGTTAATGTTAAAATTGTCATCTAGTATTTTAAAAAATATACATCACTTGAAAAGATGTATTTTTCAGAGGTGCCCAATTTACAAACTAGGGACTCTTGGACAATCTAGTTTAATATGCTTTACAGATATTTAAAAAATAATTTTATGATAAGTTTTTTTATTTTATCACTTGAAAGTATTTTTTAGCTCATTTTCCTGTTAAGATTGTAATTTTAGAATATGTGATTTTGATACAAAGCAAGTCCCTTTGCAGTAGAATTTAAATAACTGAGACTTACTAGCAGAAACATCATGACTCTATTGTTGTTTATAGTGTATACTTTTCCAGGTCTTGTTATGGAAGATGTAGATGAATCCATGCTGAAATCCAGATGTACTCAGTTCTATGAAAATATAATATTCAGAAATTTGATCTTGAAGGTCAAATTATAAGTAGGGTTGTTCATATTACTATTTGGATCATTAACTTTTACTTTTTAAAAAAATGTACTGCCATAACCTGTTCAAGCTGGCACAAGCTAGAGTGGAAGCGGTGGAACCTGAGGAAAGACTGGAAGAAATCAGAGAAGTAAACATCCTGGCTCCCAAGGATAGGGAAATTGAAAGGGAACTGGTGCTGGGAGAGTAAGCATTCCAAATAGTGTTGTGATACTGTGATTTATAATAGAAATATATATTTGGTCTTCTTCCCCTTTTCTGGCACAGAGCTCCTAAAACCTTTGGAATGTCCTGTGATGAGAGCTATAAAATTGTCTTTTGTTATGTTAATGAGGCAGCTTTTGGAAAGCACCTAAGGATGGGGACTAGTTGCCTAGAGAACCAACCAAGTGATTAGAGGGTTGGAAATTTCAGCCCCACCTCCATCCTCTGGGGAGGAGAGGGGCATAGAAATTGAATCAATCCCCATTGGCCAGTGATTTAATATTTTGTGCCTATGTAGTGAAGCTTACAAAACCCCCAAAAGATCAGCATTCAGAGAGCTTCTGGGTTGGTGTACATGTAGAGATTTGTAGAGACTGGTGTACCTGAAGAGGGCATGGAAGTTCCATGCTCTATACATGCTCTATCCATTTAGCTATTCCTGAGTTATATTCTTTAGTCATAAGCTGGTATTCTAGTAAGTAAAATGTTTCTTTGAGTTCTGTGAGCCACTCTAGTTAATTAATTGAACCCAAGGAGGGGGTTGTTGGTTTGTTGGTAAGAAGTACAGGTAACTTCTGGATTTGTGACCAGCATCTGAAGTGGTGGGGGTTCAATCCTGTAGGACTGAGTCCTTAACCTGTGCAATCTGTGCTGGGTTGATAGTGTCAGAATTCAGTTGAATTGAAAGACATTGAGCTGATGTTAGAGAATTGCTCATTAGTGTGAGGGAACCCCTCCCTGCAACATGCACATATTGAAATTAGGTGCAGAGCACAAATTAAGTGTTCAAAGTGACACAGCAAACTCCAGCCCTGAATAAACATCTATATGGTGATGTTTGGAGTGAGGCAGATAGTTCCTGTTGGTAGATGAAAGCAGCTCCAGTTCATGGGGTAAAGAGAGTGTTTGGGCTTTGGTCAAGTAAGTTGAGGTCAAAGCCTGGAATTCAGTTTCAAATTGAGGAACTGGAATGCAAAGGAAGAATCCAAGGCAGGAGGCCATTTTTCAAGACTGAGTAAACCCAGTAGGGATTAGAAAGATAACTAGTTGTGGGTATGCTCAGGTTTCACTTCAAGTCTACCAGTTTAAGAAGAGCAAGATTTCTTTCAAATACCAGTTTTCCAGGTCTCAAGCCCAGGTTAGCTGAACTTACTATTTATTGGTTATTATATGCCTCTGTTTGGATTTCCTCAAGGATTAGCAGGGCTGAGCTGCAGGTTGAAAGCAGCCTTAGTTTGAGAAGGTTCATAGGGGCTTCTATCTATAAAAATCCCATTTCTGTGCTGCTCTCCAGGAATGCCTCTATTGCTCAAAAGTATTGGTTGAGGATCAGTTGTTGTGATAGTTAACTTTATGTCAACTTGGCTGGGCCTCAGTACCCAGATATTTGGTCAAACATTATTCTAGATGTTGTTGTGAAGGTACTTTATAGATGAGATTAATATTTAAGCCAGTAGACTTTGAGTAAAGCAGATTAGTCCTCATAATGTGGGTGGGCCTCATCCAAACAGTTGAAGGCCTTAATAGTACCAAGATTGACCTCTCTCCAGGAAGGAGAAATTATTCCAGCAGACTGACTTGAACGTCAACATTATCTCTTTCTTGGGTCTCCAACTCCAAAATTGTGTGAGCCAAATCCTGAAATTAATATTAATATTTACTTCAGTCTCTCTCTCTCTTTCTCTCTCTCTCTCTCCCTCTCCCTCTCCCTCTCCCTCTTCCCCCCACCCATATATATATACTGGGAGTGCCAAAAATTGTATACAAGTGGACACTTCAGTTAATGTTGCTCAAGCAACAGTTTGCCGTAATCAGAAGTGTCCGGACGTTGATGGTAACCACTTTGAACATGTCTTGTAATTGCAGGAGTCAAATGTGACTTGTATACATCTTTTGTTATTGGTATATATTGAGTATTACAATTGTATTACAATTTAATACAGTTTTCCTTTCTTAAAATGTGTATACATTTTTTGGCACTCTCTCTCTCTCTATATATATATCTTGTTAATATAATATGATGAAGCCAAATCAGGTTTCAATGGATGACTCTAATTACACAATAAAACAATAATTTTTATAAATATAGTATTCTCTAATGAAGAAATCCATATGTTCTACATAAAAATGTTAAAGAAAATTGAATATTCAGAAAACAACTGATCAAAACATAAACAGTGGGAAAGAGCAAATGTGAAGTCAAAGAAAAGAAAAATACAAGAAACTTGAGAAAACAGCTTTTGGAATATCCATAGTTACTAGCTTTCAGCCACCAGGATGATATCCAACCAAAACTAAGAATTAATTGCCTTCAGGGAAAAAGGAGTTTCCATATTTAGCAGCTTGGTTACTAAAAGAGTATCCTACCTAAATTCACAGTAGAACCACACATATTTTAAGTTACCTCATACTAATCCATTTCTCAAGCTTATAAATATATTGTGATATGATGGGCAAAATAGCATTTTAAAACAAAGACCACACAGGAATTTTAATACTAACTTGTAATGAGCTAACAAACTAACCAACTAAATAATGTATGCCCAGGAGAAGAAATCACAACCCAAAGCAACTACACAGCATTATGCTGCAGAAAAAGCCAAAAGGCAGTCATGTTCCACCATGAGATCAACACTTGCATTTCTATATATCTCTCTTGCAGTCGTTTGAAAGAACTTTCACAACTGAAATCAGTTTAAACAAATCTGTCCACAATGTCTTTTAATACTCTTCAGGGTTCAGCATTTCATTCTCAAGTGGACAGTTTTCTACACATCATTATGATTATGAACAAGTTTTGATGTTGAAAGCAAGCAGGTCTTGAATGTACATGACTATATATATATAATCTCCAGCACCTAAATTCATGCTTGAGAGGAGACTCAAGAAATACTTCTTCAATTATCTTAGTTAATAAAACCAAACCAAAACAGTAAAAAGAATGACAAACATATTGTGCAGAAAGAGTTCTCTTTCAACAAATACCATTATATCATTCTTTTTTGCCCCATTTATTACTTTAATCAATACAAATATGGTTTTGCTGATTTAGTTCTTGCATAAAAAATGATAAACTCTGGAAGGATACATAAGAAATTAATTATAATGGTTATGTGGGATGGAGCACTAGGTGTATAAGACAGAAATGGGAAGACTTTGAAACTGGATATCATTTTATAATATTTTGGTTGTGAACCTTCTAAAATTATTCATTATTCAAAAATTGAATTAAAGAAAAAAGGAAGTTATATGAATGAGATGGATTTACATGTCCCTTCCCTAGAAATAGCCTCTAAACTAATACAGATATATCCTTTTGGAATGATGTTTATGTCTAGTAACTGTATTTGGATATGTGTATAGATTCAACTAATATTAATAAATTGGGAATGGTTTTTAAAAAACTGGTATCGATATTTTGTGAATCTATCATTTTAAACTGCCTTAAGCACCTCTGAAACCGATTGAATAATTTTCGAAGTATAACTTGAAGTAGTTTGGATATGGTAATGCACACATTTTTATATATTTTTAAACTTTAAAAATAAACTTATTGTGGAACAGCCATGGTCATTGGTTATACATTGCTTTCATGCTACAATGGCATAGTTGACTCTTTTAGGGAGGGCACAGCTCACAGTATCCCATGCGGGTATTGAACTGGCAACCTTGGTGTTATCAGCACTACACTGTAACCAACTGAGCTAACCGGTCACCCCTATATTTTTAAACTTATTAAAATGGGATTCTATTTATATAGCTGCCTCAGTTACTCATTTCTGCATAACAAAATACCCCAAAATTTAGTGACTTAAAACAACAACCTTTTCACTTGATCACTATTCCATGAGCTGCCAGTTAGGGCCGGGCTTAGCTGGGATGGCCTCTCTATGCTCCATTTGGTGTCAGCAGGACTTACTCCAACGGCTAGGCTTATTCATATGGCTGGTGGTGGTTGGCTGGTTATCAGCAGGGTTGATGGAAGTAACTCGCCCAAGTGCCTATCACATTCCAACAGGCTAGCCTGAATTTCTTCATGTGGTTGCTGGGTTTCACCAACAGCAAGCAAGTGCAAGCTTCAATGCCTAAGTACCTTTCAAGCCTCTGCTTGTGACATGTTTGCTCATGTCCCATTGACCAAAGCAAGTCACAGAGTCAATGTGGGAGGCCAAACTCAGAGTCAGTGTATTAGAGGACTAAAGGAGGGCAATGGGTACAGGGAGGTATGATTTGTTGGGGTTGAGGGGCATATCGCTGTAACAGTAATTGTTACAATTTCTAAAAATGTCCATTGTTTTCTCAAAGCATTGCATCAAATTTTTCCTCACCTCACGACTTTTCACTTGTCATTGCCTCCCTGGAATGATTTCCCTCAAATCTTTGCTTGGATGACTTCCTCTCATAATTCAAGCCTCGTGCAAATTTTACTTGTTAAGAACAGTGTTTCCTGACCACTGTTTTGGAAGTACCTCTTCCCATCCCAGATTACTCACTATCCCATTTCTCTATTATTTTTTTCATAACAATTCTCATTACCTGCAATTATCTTATTCGGTTGTTTATTGAATTACAATATTATTTTACTACTATATAAGCTCTTAAAGGCATAACTTTGTCTCTTCTGCACCATGTAGAATAGATAGTAGGTACTCAATAAATATTTGCAGAATTAACAAATTAAGTAACTAAAGGCCTGGTATATTCAATCTTGACCTCAGGAATCTTTACCTGTAAGATGCAGATGTTGCATTGACTCTGAGGTTCATTCTGACTCAAAACTTTTGTGCTTTCCCATTCATAGAACTCAGTTTTTAGATGAAGATTGAGCAGGGGAAAAGAAGCTGTCAAAACCAAGGAACATGGGAATACATATTCTGTATATAACTGTTTCATGTTGGAAAAAATATGTTGTAGTGATTTTCAAATAAATGAGAATGTTGGTAAAGCTTAGGAAGAAGAATGATGGTGCAACTTACATTGAAAAAATTAATAGGCATTCTTTTTAACTATATCTATACCCAAGTATCTTTAAAATATTTTTCCAGCTTTATTTAGCTATAACCGACACAACATTGTACACATTTAAGGTGTACAATGTGATTTGATGTATACCCAAGTATCTTGTTTAAAAATAATATAATTTTTTTCCTGTTCCACTGAGAAGCCCAGAGCAAGGCAGAGGGGAACTCTCCCCTGGATGGCACTAGCATATCAACATTTTCCTCAAAATGATGTACCATAGACTCTGGAGCCACCCTACCCAGGATCAAAGTCCAGCTATGCCTCTTAGTATCTGTGAATCCTTAGAGAAGTTATCTAACCTCCTATGTTTCAGACTGCACCCTCAGATTGTGAAATGAGGACATTGATAGCATTGACGTCATAGGGTTGTTGCGAGGATTAAATGAGATAATCTTTGTAAAGAACTTAACATAGTATCTGTTGTACCATAGCCTTCAAAAAATGTTAACTATCATTATTAAGAGTAAACAGGGAAACAGCAGTGGATGTCAAACTGAAAAAATGTCAGGTAAATGTTGGTGAGTAGGTTGGAGGGAGTGAGTGAGATGGGAGGCTTGAATAAATTCTGGATATTTCTGATGCATCCACAGCTATACTGCTAATTAGCACACTATTGGAGTTGGGGCAAAACAGATGTGGCTTCTTAAAGGAACAGCTTCTGGCTACAACATCTTAAGGAAATAGTTGTTAAAATATTTTTACCAAAAATACAAGAATTTAAAATGTAATCTAAATTCAATTTTCTATATCTTGAATGAATGTATGAATGTGGGATTTATACTAAAACTCTGTCTTTAGGTGGTTAAAGTATATAGGGCTTGAGTCAATAAGAGATGTATAATTTAAAATCATTCATGTTAAGTAGATAAGTCACATTCTGAAACTTTAATCCCTGAGATAAAGTTGCTGGTAGAAGTTTCCAGGATAATATAATCAGAATACAGTGGAACCTGATTAATGTGTACTTCATTGATTGAGAATCTCAGAATATTTAGATAGAAAATGAGAGTTTTTTGCTCTTTCAATGCAAAAATAAAAGCATTACCAAGAACATAAGTATTATAAAGAAGATTGTATCTTGAGAGTATAAAGTACTTAAAGAATAAACACTGTTGATGCATTGTTTTTGGTTCAATTAGCATGCTAATATAGTTAGTCCACACATAACATAATTACTTAATTGCATAATTGCATATGTGGCTCATAGTTGTGGCTAACATTATATTTCTATTGGTTGGTGCTGCTCTAGAGTTTTTCTGTTTTGTATATATTAGAAAAGGCTGAGGCTAGTCAGAAGACATGGCTAAAATGTGCTATGACTGTTAGTAAGCATGAGGAATCATGAGTACTGGTTAGGGAATGTGTGGCTTTTGAATGGAATAATTACTGAAACAGATCAATATCTGCAGATGCAATGGAAACTTTGTTGGTGTTGGGGGACTCGAGAAAGGAACTTGATCAGATGCTGTTTAGGTCCCACCAAATGATAAGAGGAGATCCCTAACATTGTCATCTTTATGAAACTAAGACCATTGTTCCCAAGGAATTCCTGCTGCTTATTTTGCCCCTGAAATATCAAGGCAACCCCATAAGAAGGAAATGTTATGGGAAAAAATAGAAGTTAAACCTCCTTATAAACATAGGCCCTATAGTCATATTTATTATCACCAAAAATAAAGAAGGCAAAAATACTTTGTAGTGTTTTTCATGTTGACGAAACTTAGGAACATTAATTCATTAATCATTACAATTTGTGAAATGTTGTATAGCATTATTATAGCATTTATATATTATGGAAGAGTCAGTGAAAGTAAAACACCTTGTCCAAGTTGTGTAGTGTTTAGGAGAGCTCACACGCCAGCATGGAAGAAGTGAAATGGGGGGCTTTTCAAAAGTACTTTTGAGATGGTATTGAAAGGATGTGGTTGAATAGCACATTCCCATAAATAACAGAATTGAACAACTGTGTGGGAGTTTTGTAAATTTACATTGATTTAAATGTACTTAGAGGGCTTGATACTTAGAGCAAGGATGTACAGAAATGAATTTATTTTAATCATTTGTTTTAGTAACAGTCTTCCTTTTGGATTTAGTATGTTTAGAGTAGGAATTACTTGTTTTTTAGACTCAGTCTATTTATTCATACTACAAGTATTTACTAAGTATTCATTATTGCCAGTGTATCAGACATCATTCCTGACCTCAGGAAGCATATAGTCTGATATGGAGAGGCACACATGTAAAAATTGCCTGAAAGTGTTTTGGGTGCTCTGATAAAGAGGAGTAAGTCCAAAACAATGATAGTATCTAAGAATATTGTAGCACTTCTTATGTACTAGGCACTGTTCTAAGTGCTTTTATGTATCATAACTCATTTAACATTCAGAAGAATCCTATAGGTAAAAAATTATTAGTAGTCTCCTTTTACAAAATGCTACAAATGAGCAAAAAGAGATTCAATAATTTGGCCAAGGACACAGTGAGTGGCAGAGCTTGGATTCAAACCCAGGCAAACTTTTCTCTTCACCTCTGCCCAAAGCTGTGTGCATTGCCACCAGGGTGGACAGAAAATACTTTTCAGGGAAAGTGACACTTGAGCTGAGTCTGGTGAAAGGAGAAGCTGTTTGCTAGGATGGCAAGATGGTGGCAATTCTTTTATGATGATCTTTTGACCAAAGACCAGCAAAATGAAGCTGTTACCTCAAAAGAAACAGGTTCAGAAGAAAAGAAGAGGGGAAGGTGGAAAGAAGGGGAACTAGAGTGGTCCAACCAGAGCTCCAGGAAACAAAAAGGAGGGAATTCAAAAGTGTTGACAAAGTGAGTTTAACAGAATATTTTAGCATTCATTCATTTGCCTTTAGCACGGACAGCTGAGAAGTTTTACCTACGTTTAAGTCACTGGTGTCGTGACCCTGGGTATGTCTGTTTAATTCTCTGTGCCTGTTCTCTTGTGAGTGAATCAAGGGCTACGACAAAATGGTCTTTGCATTCTCTTACAGCACCATTGTCATGATTTCTCTGAGGTCTAATGTGCAAAAAGCCAATATTCAACTGATGGGTGACATATTTAGATTTGCATTTCAGAAAGATGACATTGTTTTATATGACAATATCATGATAATTTTTTAAAAAGCATATTAAGCTGTAAAATCTAAAACTTGCTCTGGACCCTTCTACATGGAGAGTGTTACCTTGTTCACCATGGGAGTACGTGGCCCTCACTGTCTCCTCTATGTTTAACATAACTTCATCCCCATTGGTTCTGGTGTTTTCTTGTTTCTCACTTGGAGGTGACCTCTTTTCATTCCAAGTTGTCCTTTGGTGTCTCTGTGGAAACTATGTCTTCTGTGAAGCTAAGTTCTGAAGAGTTTTCTTAATTGCTTCCATTGTTCTAGCTATCATCACTATACAGATAGCTTCCAAATAACAGTTACAGTTCTGTATCTCTAGTGGATATAGTCCTATCTAAAAATGACATGGCTAAAAGATGACTCTGCATCAACATTTGTCTAAAGCCTCTCCTCTTTATTAGGAAAAATCTCATTATTTTTTCTTGTATTCTCAGTACAGAAAAATCAGAAAGTACAGACATACAAAAGAATATAATTATAGGGAGAACCCCAACATGGTGGAATAGATGGGTGCTGCGCCAACTGCCTACCAGGATCACACCAAAATTACAAATAATTTATACAACATTCAACTTTGGAAGTCATCTGAACACTAGATGCACAGAAACTCTAAATGAAGGATTTAAAGAAGCCACATCAAGACTGGTAGGAGGGGCAGAGACATGAAGCAGGCTGACTCCAGGCCCACAGAGAGAGGGAGAACCCTGTGAGGGACACCTCAGTGGCGGAGAGGCTTCTCCTGTTGGGGGAGGGACCCTCTGGCCCCATGTCAAACTCCCCAGCTCACAGTTACTTTGCCGGGAAGAGGAGTTCCACGTAGCTGGCAGTAGAAGTTAGTGAGGACTCCCTTTGCTCAACTTTGCTAGAGACCCAGTTGCCCTCCTGTGGAGCCAGCACATGGACTCGCTCACTGGTGAGCACTCATCTGATCCCTAGTGGAGGGAGTGGCTCCCTGGGAAGAGGCCCAGGGGCCTGTGGGGAAGAACTGAACTGAGTGCCTGTAGTATGGGAGCTGGAGGTTTTGGGGCCATTGTTCCCCCTTGTATGGAGCTTGCACACAAGTAGTGTACAGGAGGGCACCATTTCTTCAGGGTTGGGTTCTCCCACAGAGGGTCAGGTTCCGGAACGTATTGGTCTGGTGCAGGGGTCAGCAAATTTTGAGACCAAAGAGCCGCCAGGGGTCTGCAAACTGCAGCTCATGAGCCACATGCGGCTCTGGGTACGTACATGTGGCTTTGAAGTAAAATTGAAAATGAAAATAAAACTATCATAGTTTCATTTATAAAATTTTTACAGGATATTATTCACATAATGGTGATTATGTAAAAATATATTAATGGCTCTCAAATAATTTTTAAATTGTTGTGAGGGATAGGATTGGCTCTTGCAGGGGTCGGCAAACTTTTGAGACAGAAACTACCCAAAGAGCTGCATGTGGCTCACAAGCCGCAGTTTGCTGACCCCTGGTCCGGTGGAATCGAGGCAGGTGTGCATGTGTGCATGTGCATGCTACCTTGGGTCCCCACTCTCCACACTATGTGTACAGAGTTTCAGGCTGGTGATTGGTTGTCGGGTTGCTCTGCCTAATCTGCAGGCTGCTGATTGGGACAGGCGGAGACTGGGAGTTTTCCTGGGAGTATTGGGCTGGGAGCTGCATACCGGCATGATCTGGCCAGGCATGCATGGTGCGTTTGTGGGAGCTGGTTGCTCGTTCAGGAGTGCATGCTGCTCTGACTTGGTGGGGGCCACTGACCACATCCCAGGGTGCCTTGAAGGACTGGCCAACCGACCCACAGCTGCCTTGCTGGGGGCACCCTCAACCCCTGGTGCCTGGCCCCCACCTCCACAGGCCACAGAGGGGTTTTGCAGCAGCAGACAGTTCACAACAATCTGTGAGGATATTTGGTGGTGAGCACGGCCCCCGAGCACACGGCAGTGAGTTGCAGAAAGCTCACTGGGAGTCCGAGAGGGAGGCTGGTGCACATGGGACATTGCCCCCAACACAGGTGGTGCTGTGTCACCCAGAGACTCTCTCTATTGCTGAGCAAGTGGTCTGCAGATTAAAGAGAGCGGAGAGCCTTTTTTCCCCTCTTTTTTCTTTGTTTTCCTTTTTTCCCCTTTTATTTAAATTATTATTTTTTCTTTTCTTTCTCTTTCATCTTTTTCCCCCCCTTTCTGTTCTTTTCCTTTTGTCTCTCTTCTGTTTGTTATTTTTGTTTCTCAGGCTTGTTTGTCTGGTTATTGCTTTGGTTACTGGTTTTACATCTTGTTCTGCAGTCTTGATGTTTATGTTTTTGCCTATTTTATATATTTTTGTTTCTCCTATCTGATGATGATTTATCATGTTTTTGTGGGGGTGTATTTTTTTTGTCTTGTTGGGTTGCCTTGCTTTGTTTTTGTTTTATGAAATAGATGTGGGCCTAGCACTGGTCCAGGAGCTGCAGCTACACTGAATTCATAGAAACCACTGACCACAGCCTTTACACACCTGTAACACCACCTGGCCCATATACCGCTGCATTGCCAGGTGCACTGGGTGTGCCTGGGTGACTGGCCCCACACCTAAAAACTGTGGAAAAGATTTTTTACAACAGAAGTTGGCCTGCAGAGCCCTGGAGTCATCTTGGTGGTGTTCTGTGACCACAAACCTGCACCACAGCCACTCGGGAGCAGCTTTTAGGAATTTGTCAGCATGAGGTGGAGGCTGGCTGTAGTGCTCATGGGATGCTATACAAGGAGATCACAGGCCAGGTATTGGTATAAGACCTGAATCTGCATTAATGTCTTATAAACCACCAATCATGTCTTGTAACTCACTTGAACTCCATCCCACCCAGCTAGTGCCATATCGCCAAGAGCACCCTCAACAGCAGGTCAAATAGCCAGACACATGTTCCTAAAGAACCTCTTTCAATCGTTGGGCCTTACCAGCACATGACAAGCGCCCTATGGGGCACTGGGCCTATTGCTAAACTGCCTCAGGACCAATATGGGTGGTAGCCAGCCTCAGCCCACACAGAGACCATTCCCACATGAGCCTAGGTCCAGCACAGGCAGCAGCCAGCCACATACAGCCTTGAAGCACCTACCAGGTAGCCATGGGCTGGTAACAGACAGGGCTGAAATGCCTCTGAGTGAGAGCCCCACCCAACAGACTCCAGAACCAATACACCCAGAGGCCAGTGTTAGACCAAACCATAGTACTACTTGGTTAAACCTACAAGTGACACTCGCAAAGGAAATTTTCCACAGGCACAAGAGCCCACAGCGGCCAAGCCTGTCTGTGAGGGTCAACCTCCACACAACAGCTCATACACTGTGAACAGAGCTAATTCTCCCAGCTAATCAGCTTGAGGGTCAACCCACCCTCTGACAAGCCAAAAGCAATTAAAGATCAACTTCACCAGTGACACCTCTGAAACACATGGGACAGGAGAATTGGGAGACTGTGCAATCCGAATATAAAGGACACATACTACATAAGACCACCCATCAATGACTGACAGACACAGGTTGTCTACCTAATAGAGCGAAGCAATCACAGAGCAAAAGCCAGAATGAGGAAACAAAGAAACATGTCCCAAATAAAAGTTCAGAAGAAACCTCTAGAAATGGAACTAAATGAAACAGAGGTGTCTATCAGAGACAGAGTTTAGAACACTTATGATAAGACATGTTTAAGGAACTTAGTGAGGACATAAAGAAGGATAGAGAAATCATCAACAACAACCAGTTAGAATTAAAAAATACAATAACTGGAATGAAGAACACACTCAAAGGAATCACCAGTAGATTAGATGAAGCAGAGGATTGGATCAGCGATTTAGAAGACAAAATAGCAGAAATTACCCAATCAGAACAACAAAAAGAAAAAAGAATAAAATACAATGGACATAGTTTAAGAGATGTGTGGGGCAACATCAAGTGCAACAACACTTGCATCATAGGAATACCAGAAGGAGAAGAAAAGGAGCAAGGGGTCTGAGAACATAGTTGAAGAACTAATGACCAAACACTTCCCTACCCTGGTGAAGGACATAGACATACAGGCCCAGGAAGTGCAGAGAGTTCCAAACAAGCTGAACCCAAAGAGGTCCACACCAAGACATGTCATAGTGAAAATGGCGAAGGTTAAAGACAAAGAGAGAATCCTAAAAGCAGCAAGAGAAAGACAGCAGGTTACATACAAAGGAACTCCTATAAGACTAATAGCTGACTTGTCTACAGAAACTCTGCAGGCCAGAAGGGAGTGGCAGGAAATATTCAAAGTAACGCAAAATAAAGACCAAAACCAAGGTTGCTCTACCAAGCAAGGCTATCACTTAAAATTGAAGAAGAGGTAAAGAACTTCTCAGAAAATAGTAAGCTTAAGGGATTTATTATCACCAAAGCAGAATCACAGGAAATGTTTAAAGGGCTTTTTTAAACAGAAGAAAGGGGGAAACAAATTAACAAAGGAAGGCCAGAAATACGAGTAACAAAATGGCAATAAATATGTACCTATCAATAATCACTTTAAATGTGAATGGGCTAAATGCGCCAATCAAAAGACATAGAGTGGCTGAGTGGATAAGAAAACAGGACCCATGCATATGCTGTTTACAAGAGACCCATCTCAGATCAAAGACACACACAGACTGAAAGTAAAGTGATAGAATAAGATATTTCACGCAAATAGAAACCAGAAAAAAGCTGGGTAGCAATACTTATTTTGGACAAAATAGACTTTAAAATGAAGATTACAATAAAAGACAAAGAAGGGCACTACATAATAATAAAGACGACCTAACAAGAGGACATAAACCTGGTAAACATCTGTGCACCCAACATAAGAGCTCCTAAATATATAAAACACTTTATGAACAACATAAAGTTGAAGATTACCAGTAGCACTATTGTAGTAGGGACTTCAACACCTCCTTGTTACCAATGGGAAGATCCTCCAGACAGAAAATCAACACAGAAACAGTGGTCTTACATGACACTTTAGACCAGCTAGATTTAATCAATATTTTTAGAGTATTTCACCCAAAAGCAACAGAATATACATTCTTCTCAAGTGCACATGGAAAATTTTCCAAGATAGACCATGTGTTAGGCCACAAAACAAGTCTCAATAAATTTAAGAAGATTGAAATCATATCAACCATCTTCTCTGACCACAATACTATGAAACTAGCAATCAATTATAAGAAGCAATCTGGAAAGCACACAAATACATGGAGGCTGAATAACATGTTACTAAATAGCAAGTGGGTCAAAACTGAGATCAACGGAGAAATCAAAAGATACCTTGAGACAAATGAAAATGAAAACACCACGACCCAAAATCTATGGGATGCAAGGAAAGCAGTCATAAGAGGGAAGTTTGTAGCAATACAGACCTATCTAGAGAAACAAGAACAATCTCAATTCAACAGACTATCATTACACCTAAGGGAACTGGAAAAAGTACAACAAAACAAGCCCAAAGGGAGTACAAGGAAGGAAATAATAAAGATCAGATCAATGAAATCAAGAGCTGGTTTTTTGAAAAGATTAGCAAAATCGACAAATCCTTAGCCAGACTCACTAAGAAACAGAGAAAGAGAGAGAAACCAAATTAATAAAATCAGAAATGAAAGAGAAGAAGTGACAATAGATACCACAGAAATACTGAAAATTGTAAGAAAATGCTATGAGCAACTATATGCCAAGAAATTCCACAATCTGGAAGAAATTGATAAATTTCTAGAAGCATGCAATCTACCATGTCTGAACCAAGAAGAAACAGAAACTCTGAACAGACTGATTACTACCAAAGGAATTGAATCAGTAATGAATGAGCTTCCAACAAACAAAAGTCCTGGACCAAATGGCTTCACAGGTGAATTTTACAAAACATTCAATAAAGAACTAAAACCTATTCTCCTCAAACTATTCCAAAAAATACAGAAGGAGGGAAGGCTCCCAAGCACATTTTATGAGGCCACTATTACTCTGATCCCAAAATCAGACAAAGGCATTACAAAAAAAGAAAACTACAGGCCGATATACTTAAGAAACATAGATGCAAAAGTCCTCAACAAAATACTAGCGAACCAGATTCAGAAACACCTTAAAAAGATCATGCAACATGATCAAGTGGGATTCATTTTTGGTATGCAAGGTTTTTTCTATATGTGCAAATCTATTAATGTAATACACCACATTTACAAAATGAAAAATAAAAATCGTACGATCATATCAATAGATGCCGAAAAAGCATTTGAGAAAACCAACAGCCATTTATGATAATAACTCTTAGCAAATTGGGAGTAGAGGGATCATATCTCAACATAATAAAGGCCATATATGATAAGCCCACAGCTTACATCATACTCAGTGGGTAAAGGCTAAAACCTTTCCCCTTAAGATCAGGAACAAGACAAAGCTGCCCACTTTTACCACTTTTATTTAATGTAGTTTTGGTAGATCTAGGCACAGCAATCAGACAAAATGAAATAAAAGGCATCCAAATTGGAAAGAGGTAAAATTGTCATTATGTGCAGATGACATGATACTATATAGAGAGAATCCCAAAGACTCCACCAAAAACCTATTAGAACTGATAATTAAATTTAGTGAAGTAGCACAATACAAAATTATTATCCAGAAATCAGTTGCATTTGTATACACTAATAAACTATCAGAAGAAGAAATCAAGAAATCAATCCCATTTTCAATTGCTTCAAAAACAGTAAAATACCTAGGAATAAATGTAGCCAAAAAAGTAAAAGATCTGTACTCAAAAAACTATAAGACGTTGAAGAGAGAAATCAAAGACAATACAAATAAATGGAAATACATACCATGTTCCGGGATAGGAAGAATTAATATAAAGTGTCAGTACTACCTAAGGCAATATATAGATTCAGTGCAATTCCTATCAAACTACCAAAGACATTTTTCTCAGAAGTAGAACATATAATCCTAAAATGTATGTGGAACCATAAAAGACCACAAATAGCCATGGCAATCATGAGAAATAAGAACAAAGTGGGAGGTATCACACTACCTGACATCAAATCATACTACAAGGCTATAGTAATCAAAACAGTATGGTACCGGCCGAATGGCGCGATGGTTAAGAACTCGCTTGGGATGCCAGAGGGCCCCGGTTTGGATCTCACATATGAGGGCCAGTGACACTGCCCTCCACAGCTAAGATGCTGAACGACAGCTCAACCTGGAGCTGGGCTGCCATGAGTTGCCGGTGCCGGCGGCGTAGGCTGCAGCCCCTGCTGCAGTGGGTTGCCATGGGCTACCGTGTGTAGCCAGCAGCCAGCGTGAGCGGCCAGCAGCCAGCGTGAGCGGCCAGCAGCCGCAGTGAGCGGCCATCCAGAAGCCGGCGACTGATCTGCCTCGCCAGAGAAGAGCGCAATGATGGTGCCAACTTGGGCCAGTGAAGCAACATCCTCCACAACTAGATTGAAGAACAAAATGACAGCAACTTGTCTGTTCCCCTTCCCCCAATTCCCCAGCACTGTTCCCATCCTCTCAATTCCCCAATTAAAATCTTAAAAAAAAAAAAAACAAACCCCACAAAAAACAGTATGGTACTGGCATAAAAACAGACACATAGACCAATGGAACAGAACAGAGAGCCCAGAAATAAATCCATGCATATACAGACAGTTAGTCTATGACAATGGAAGCAAGAATTTACACTGGAGTAAAGATAGTCTATTTAATAAATGGTGCCGGGAAAATTGGACTGACACATGCAAAAAAATGAAACTGGACCACCTTCTTATGCCATATACGAGAACAAATTCAAAATGGATTAAAGACTTAAATGTAAGACCTGAAACCATAAAACTCCTAGAAGAAAATATAGGGAGTAAATTTGCAGACATTATTCCAAGTAATATTTTTAGTGATATATCCCCTCGGGCAAGGGAAGTAAAAGAAAAAATAAACATATAGGATTACATCAAACTTAAAAGTTTTTTCAGGGTCAGCCGAGTGGTTCAGTTGGTTAATAGCTCGCTCAAGAGTGTGAGCTCTGAGCAACAGGGTTGCCGGTTCGATTCCCGGCCCTGAGCTGCCAAAAGCTGCCAACAGGTGGCAGGATGGCTCAGCTAAAAGACAAACAAACAAAAAAACCAACCAAACAAACAAACAAAAAAAACTTTTTTCACAGCAAAGGAAATCATCCAGAAAAGAAAAAGACAGCCTCCTGAATGGGAGAAGATATTTGTCAACGATATATCTGATAAGGGGTTAATATCCAAAATTTATACAACACTCATTCAACTCAACACCAAGAAAAACAAACAACCCAATTAAAAAGTGGGCAGAGGATATGAAGAGACATTTCTCTAAAGAGGACATACAGATGGTCAACAGGCATATGAAAAATGCTCAAACCCACTAGTTATTAGAGAAATGCAAATAGAAACCACAATGAGATACCACCTCACTTTGGTCAGAATGGCTATCATCAATAAATCAACAAACAAGTGCTGGCGAGGTTGTGGAGAAAAGCGAACCCTGGTGCACTGTTGGTGGGACTGCAGATTGGTGCAGCCATTATGGAAATAAGTATGGAGGTATCTCAAAAAACTGGAAATGGAACTACCTTATGACCCAACAATTCCACTTTTAGGTGTCTATCCTGAGAAACCCAATATGCTAATTTGAACAAATATATGCACCCCTATGTTCATTGCAGCACTATTTACAATAGCCAAGAGTTGGAAACAACCGAAATGCCCATCAGTAGACGAGTGGATTAAAAAACTCTGTACATTTATACAATGGAGTATTACTCAGCTATAAAGAAGAATGAAATCTTACCATTTGCAAAGATATGGATGGACCTACAGAACATTATGTTAAGTGAAATAAGTGTTAGTCGGGGAAAGACAAATACCACATGATCTCACTTATGTGTGAAATGTAAAGCACTCAATAAATGAGCAAAGTAAACAGAAATAGTCTCAGAGATATGGAGGAAAAACTGATGGTTGCTAGTTGGGAGCGAGTGGGGATGAGGGAGAAGGGGAAGGGATTAGACAGCACAAATTGGTAACTGCAATATTGCCACAGGGATATGAAAGACAGTTTGGGGAATATAATTAATAATGTTGTAAATATTTTGTAGGGTGTCAGATGGACACCTGTCTTGTTAGGGAGACCACTTTATGGACAGTGTAGAGGCTTGATCACTGCACTGTACAACTGAAGCTGAAGCTGAAGCTGAATAATATTTTATATGAAATATATATATATATACATATATGTATTCATGGGATTTGGAGTATAATGCACGGAGTGGTGTCAATGGAATTGTAACAGATATGTATGATGTTGAGGGGCAGTGAATTGGGGAAGGGAGTTTGTCACTTTGTGAGGGATGAAATGTGTAATTATTGCATTGTTTTGTACACCTGAAACTAATAAAAAAACTACATAAATTAAGATTACATAGATAAGAAATTCATTTAAAAATAATATAATTATACCCGTAATCCTACACACCAATGGGTAATCACTATTACTATCTTATTATATAATTTTCTAAATTATTTTCTGTGTATGTATATGTGTGTAATGTAGGGAGGCAGGTATTGTACATACTGTTTTATAAACTATCCTGAACATTTTTTCATTTCAATACATGTATTGTTTTGAAAAGGTTGGATTATTCAATTATACACTCATATAATATATTTAACCAAATTTCTAATGTTGTGAATTTGTTTCCGAAGTATTGATATGACAAACAGTACTTCTGTAAATTCCCATTGCTTGTATCACACATATGGCTCTTATCACACACAGCTGGTGTAGTGTTTACTTGAGCTTTGATGTATTTCCCCAAAATGCTTTTATACTTTTTGAGACCAGAGCTTATATTCCTTTGTCTTTCATAGAGTTTAGTATTGGCTTTGCATATGGGAGACAGTCAATAAGTATATGTGTAATGAATGGAGAGATGAGCTTTCAACCTTGGGTGACAGGAAGAATGACATTTATTGACAAAAAGAGGGGCACTGGTTTGGGGAAAAGACAATATGATGAATCCGACTTTAAACATGTTAGTTTGAGGTGATGATAGTCTAAGTTTTTTAAAATAGTTTTTAACAGCCCCTAGCATACTTCAATCAGTTTCATGTCAATTTCATTTCAGTAGCCTCAAGCAAAAGGACAATTCCAGAGACCTTGTTAGGTGGCATCCCAGACTCCTTACTATAACAGCTTAGTTCCTTATATTGAGAATGATACTCTTTGATTATTTGGTTAAAGCTGACATTTGGGGCTCTATCCTTTACCACTGTTCTCTATTTAATGGTCTTAACATCAGAGCATGGTAGAAAACTTTGTGGTAGTGTGAAGGTAAAGGTTAACTTCCTTTCTCTAATTTCTGGATGCCTCTATTATGTATTCCACCGATCACGGTGTTATTGGCTTTACAATGAAATCCATAAATACATGTTGTGTAGCAGTAGGATGCATCAGGAAGTTCTTTAGTGTAACCTTACAAATTGGAGTTCCTTGCTTAATGTGTCTAGTTTTTCCCTGGTATCCTACATTATAAATGCCAGGTGATTTAGTTAGAACTCTTGGTTGGAAGTAACAATAACTTCTTGGAGCTAAAACTCCAGTAGTGATCTAAAGTCATGACAAATATTTTCGCAAATTCTTAAGGGCTAGACTAAGACTTTCCCCATCTAGATTTCATCCAGGCCAGAGATTAGTTAGTTGATCCAGAAGTGGGTACCTGATATAAAAAGGGCCAATCAGATACCCTTCAGTGGACAATAGAGTTGAGTTTTAGAGATCCTAACTTCAGTCTGGTTGGTCTTTTGAAATAGAGGGGATATGACCTAAGGATTTGTGGCTAATCAAGTCCTACATGAAACCAGGAAAGCATAAGATGCCAGTCTTTAATAAGAGAAAATAATGAAGTAGCTTCCCCAATAATGTACAGAAACAAGAGATGAAGATAATACAATGGAGGGCCGGCCAAGTGGCGCGATGGTTGAGAACTGGCTTGGGATGCCAGAGGGCCCCGGTTCGGATCCCACATATGAGGGCCAGTGACACTGCCCCCCACAGCTAAGATGCTGAACAACAGCTGAACCTGGAGCTTGGCTGCCGAGAGTCACCGGCGACAGCGTAGGCTGCAGCCCCTGTGGTAGTGGGTTGCCATGGGCTACCGTATGTAGCCAGCAGCCGCAGTGAGCGGCCGTCCAGAAAACGGCGACTGATCTGCCTTGCCCGGGAAGAGCGCAATGATGGTGCCAACTTGGGCCAGTGAAGCAACATTCTACACAACTAGACTGAAGAACAAAATGACAGCAACTTGTCTGTTCCCCTTCCCCCAATTCCCCAGCGTTGTTCCCATCCCCTCAATTCCCCAATAAAAATCTTTTTAAAAAAATATAATACAATGGAGAAATAACAGCAATGCGATAATAGTAGGGGATTTTAATACCTTACTTACATCAATGGATAGACCAATCCAGACAAAAAATCATTAAGGAAAAATCAGCCTGAAACCACACATTATACCAGATGGATTTAACAGATAGATATCTGGAACATTCTGTCCTAAAGGAACAGAATATACATTCTTGTCAAGAGCACATGGAGCATTTTCTTGGATAGATTATATGTTAGGTCACAAAATAAGTCAGGAAATTTAAGAGGGTTGAAATCATATTAAGCTGGGTCATATGGTAATTATATTCTTAAATTTTTGAGGAACCTCCACACTGCCCTCCAGAGCAGCTGCACCAATCTGCATTCCCACCAACAGTGTATGAGTGTTCCTTTTTCTTCACAGCCTCTTCATCACTAGTTATGATTTGTTTTATTGATGATAGCCATTCTAACCAGTGTGAGGTGAATATTTCATTGTGGTTTTTACTTGCATTTCTTTGATGATTAGTGACGTTAAGCATCTTTTCATATGTGGCCAAGACATGGAAACAACCAGTGCATCCTTCGATTAATGATTGGATAAAGAAGATGTGGTATATATACACAATGGAATACCACTCTGCCGTAAGAAATGGTGAAATAGTGCCATTTTCGACAACATGGGTGGATCTTGAGGTTATTATGCTAAGCAAAATAAGTCATACAGAAAAAGTCGAGAACCATATGATTTCCCTCGTATGTGGGATATAAAACTGAAAGCAACAAAGGAACAAGATAAACAAATAAAGAAAAACTCATAAACACAGACAACAGTTTAATGGTTACCATAGGGTGGGGCAGGGGGTGGTAGATGAGGGTAAAGGGGATCAAATATATGGTGATGGAAGTAGAACTGACTCTGGGTGGTGAACACACAATGTGATATATAGATGACATAGTACAGAATTGTACACTTGAAACCCATGAAATTTTACCCCAATAAATTAAAAAAAAAGAAATCATATTAAGTAATCCTTACCGACTATAATGGTGTGAAACTAGAAATTAATTTCATGAAGAACTCTAGAATATTCACAAAAAGAAAATTACAAGCCAATATCCCTGATGAACATAGATGAAAATATCTGCAACAAAACATTAGCAAACTGTATTCAACAATACATTTAAAGTACTGCTCACCATGATCAAGTGGGTTTTATTCCAGGGATGTAGGGTGGTTCAACATCCACAGATCATTTGATGTGATGTACCACATGAACAAAATAAATGCAAAAAATCATATGATCTTCTCAATAGATGCAGAAAAAGCAGTTGACAAAATTTAACATCCATTTATGATAAAAACTCACAACAAAATGTGTATAGAGGGAATGTACCTAAACACAATAAAGGCTCTATTTGATAAGCCTGCAGCTAACATCATACTCAATGGTGGAAAGCTGAAACCCTTTTCTCTAAGATCAGGAACAAGACAAGAATGTCCACTCTTGACACTTTTTATTTATTTTTTGAATTTTTTTATTGTGAAATAAACTTTTTTTAAAAATTAGTTTCAGGTGTACAACACAGTGCAATAGTTATACATTTTACCCTTCAAAGTGACAACCCCTCCTCCCCCAATCCGCTGCCCCACTCCCTCCCCCGATATCATACATATCTATTACAATTCCCTTGACTCCACTCCCACACTATACTCCGCATCCCATGACTGTATATATATTAAATTATAGTTGATTGGGCTGGCCGAGTAGCTCCTTTGTTATTCCTACTTCTCCTTATTTCCTGTTGTCATCCCCAGTCAATCTCTGATCTGCTTTCTATCACTATAGATTCATTTTTATTTTCCAGAATTTTATATAAATGGAATTATATAACATATACCCCTTTCTGTTTGGCATCTTTCACTTAGAATAATTATTTTAATATTCATCAAGGTTATATGTTTTATGTTCTATCATTTTGGTGGGGAGACAACAGTTATGCACCATTTCTTATAGAGAATCTATTCTGAGCCCTTGATGCATACATCCCTGCTTGCTTGATCTCTCCCCTTAAATATCTCTTGGACAATCATAACCTATCTAAAATGGAATTATTTATGCAACCTCTTCCCCCTCAAAACACAAACTCCTTCAAAGCATGGTTGCTTTAGTTTTTCACAACTTAGCAAATGACATCTTTCCATCTAGTTGAATGATCTTCCTATTGGGTTGTCAGAAAAGTCATGATGCATTTTTGCAATGAAAAACATAGAAAAAATACAACATGACTTTTCCAACAACACAATAGTTGCCTCTTATCATTCCCATGCTTAAAATCCATCAGTGGTATTCCATACACTTAAGGTAAATTCCAAGCACTTTTCATGGCCCTATAGGATCTAGCCTTTTCCAGCATCTCTAGCTTCATCAAATTCTCCACTTATTCCTTGGTGCTCCCTGGCCTACTTTCACTCTTCAAATGCACCAAGCATTTTCCCACTTCAGAGCTTTTACCCATGATGATCTTTTTGTCTGAATGAAAGAATGAAGAAGGGAGGCTTATAGCTAGAGGGCTAAGAAGTGGCAAGTTAAAAGGAAAGACTTGTGTGTTGTTGAAGACAGAGAAAGAAGTCAATTGAGAGAGAAACGGAGGACCCTTTGGGTAGTGGGGGTTTCTGTGGGTTTATAGTTCTCTGTGGAGTGGGACATTGGCTTTATCAACTAGATAGAGAGGGGAGATCATCCTATAACTGTATTTTTAGAACGCTGTGCTTCCAAAGTACCCAGAAAAATTTTTATTCTTAACCATCCCAATTTGAGCTCCTGTATAGGAGCTGTGTTAAGAAGTCAGCTCTGAAAAGTTTTGACAGAACAGGGCAGGGATAGAATCTTCTCTAGGTTCCTGCCCCCCACCACACACACACAAAACAAATTTAGTGTAGTTTATGGCTAGGGATTTCCTTGATGTTAGAAAATCTGTACAGATCCTTTAGGTGTTTTCCTCCCTCTGACTCCTCAAGCTCGATCTTGAGCTCTTCTAAAAGCTCACTTATTTTAGAACTGCTTATCTGACTAAGGGGATAGGAACATGTTGGTATCTCTTTACTTAGTGTGTATTTATTTCTGTATTTAAACACCCCCATCCCACACTCTGTGTGTGTGTGTGTGTGTGTGTGTGTGTATTGGGGCTACTTGTCTAGTTTGTGAAACTTTTTTCTGTATTCTGTTCATTATTCCACTCTATGGAGTGAGTAATGGGCTAAGTAGACACCTGTGGGCTCTCCATAAATACTGGTTCTATTCAATAATGGATCCGATGAGTGTTTTGAAGAAATGCAAATTGAGTAGAGAGGCAAAATGGTATCCCAATACATTTAAATTTGTTCTTTAATCAGTGTTAATGCAATCGAAGTTGTTTGGTTTCATGTTTATTTCACACACAGCAGGCTTGCAAATGCTTCTTGGCAGACTCGGCATCAGTCATGGCTTGGTGCTGTTTTGTGTGTGTGTATGTGTGTGTGTGTCCACATCTGCCTGTATGGTCTCTGTCTTAGTGAATTTTTAAAAATATACAATTAAATTGGTGCTGTCAAACTGTTGGGGGGCATGGTAGGCAGAATTCTAAGATGACCTCTAAGATTCTTGCTCTCTGGTGTACATGCCCTAAATACCCTCCCCCTCCCCACCACCCCCCGCACTTAAGTGTTGTTGAGACCTGTGAATATGCTGAGAGAGATTATTTCGATGATTAGGTTATATTATATGACAAAGGTGAAGAGATTTTGAAGATGTAATTAAAGTCCCTTCTAGAAGAGAGAGTTCTGCTGACTTATACAAAGCAAGCAGCCATGTTGTAAATGTCCTGTAGATGCTGAGGGTCTCAGTCCTCCAACGATAAGGAATGGAATTCAGAAAAAAACCTGAATGAGCTTGAAGAGGATTCTGAGCTCCACATGTGAACACAGCTTGGCTGACACCTTGATTTCAGCATGATGAAACCCTGAGCAATTTACCCAGCTCAGCCACGCCTGGATTCATGACCCACAGACACTGAGATAATAAATGTGTGTGGCCACCAAGTTTGTAGCAATATGTTACACAGCAATTAACAATAACTAATACAGAGCTTACTCTAGCTGGCATTTAAAATGTTTGCCATTATATTAGTTTGTTAGAGCTGTCATAACAAAAACTGGTTTGTTTAAACAATAATAAACAGACATTTTCTCACAGTTCTCATAGAAGCGATGTGTCCAAGATCAAGGTGTCATCAGGTTTAGTTTCTTCTGATGCCTCTTTCCTTGCCTTGCAGATGGCCACCTTCTCACTGTGTCCTCATGTGGTCTTTCCTCTGTTTGCATGCATGTATATGTCCTAATCTCCTCTTCTCATAAGGCCAATAATCATGTTGGATTAGGGCCCAGCCTAAAGACCTCATTTTAATAGAATAATCTCTTTAAGGAATTTATCTCAAAATAAGATTGTATTCGAAGGTTTTGAGGGTTAAGATTTCAACATATGAATTTTAAGGGTGGGGACAGAATTGAGCCCATAATAGCCATCATTCTTTTCTGTATTTTTTTTACCACTAATATTTTGTTTTGACTTGTTTTCATATTCCCTGGACCTCTGTTACATCTACCCATTCCTCAGTTTTTTATTGTACTATTTCAAATGCTTTTCCTAATTTTTCACATTTTTGGCTACATGTTAACTTATATTATAAAATCCTTCATAAGCACATTTCTAGCTTCTAGTGGCCAGTCTGATATTAACAAAACCATTGCCTTACATGTGTATATATGTTATTTACAAGCTTACAAGTCACTTTCACAAGATTTATTTTAAAAATACTGTGAGGCAGGTCAGGCCAGTATCATTATTATCCCCACACTAAATTCAGGAAAGCACTCAGAGAGGTGATGGGGCTAACTTAATGTCACATAGCACAAAAGTGTCTTCTGACTCCAAGGTAGAGTGTTGGGCCCACTAGATTAACTACCCAAAGCATCCTAACCCAAACAGCAACTATTGGGTTGTCTGAAAAGTCATGACGTATTTTTTCTTTGTTTTTCATTGCAAAAATGCGTCATGACTTTTCTGACAACCCAATAATTCCTGCTGAATAAGTGTATTTGTAATATCTTATTCCTATCTGGTTGTTCAAATGCTGATTCTATAATATAATTGCCCACATCCTTGCTATATACCCTAAAGTGTTTTCACATTGTGTGAAGCTCTGCTGGGGCCACACCTGATTATCCCATTTTCCCTGTCATTTCTATTTGAGAACTTATTGTAAAACAACCCCACTTGAACCTTTTCATGGCAGGGATATAGCCATGACTTGGATGTATATCAACTCAGTTTGTATTTATTTCAACCTACATGCCAGACTTTTCATGTAGGCTGAAATCAATTGCTTTAAACATGCCTCTTTAATGAGACTGAAAACATCTGTTAACAGGTGCTTTCCACCTAATCGGCATTTTGTTTGTACAGTAGTTCCCCCATCCATGATTTTGTTTTCTGTGATTTCAGCTACCTGTGGACAACCGTGGTCTGAAATTATTAAATGGAAAATTGCAGAAATAAATAGTTCATAAGTATTAAATTGTGCACCATTCTGAGCAGCATGATGAAATCTCGTACCCTACTGATCCATCCGGCCAGGGATGTGAATCATTCCTTTTTCCAGTGTCCCCATGCTGTATATGCTACTTGCACATTGGTTACTTAGTAGCTGTCTCTGTTATCAGATTGACTGACTGTGGTATCGCACTGCTTGTGTTCAAATCACTTTTATTTTATTTTACACAGTGCAAGAGTAGTGATACTGGAAATTCAGATATGCTAAAAAGAAGCCATAAAATGCTTCCTTTAAGTGAAAAGATTAAAGTTCTTGACTTAATAAGGAAAGGAAAAAAGTTGTATGCTGAGGTTGCTAAGATGTAAGATAAGAACAAATCTTCTACCTGTGAAATTGTGAGGAATGAAAAAGAAATTTGTGCTCGATTTGTTGTTGCACCTCAAACTAAAAGTTTCGGCCACAGTGCATGATAAGTGTTTAGTTAAGTTGGAACAGCCATTAAATTTGTGAGTGGAAGACATGAACAGAAAACCTGTTTCGATTGATGGTAACGTGTTGCTTCAGAAAGCATTGAGCCTATATGACAACTTCAGCAAGGGACCACCCCGAAACGAGTGACACCAAGCCATTTATTGCAAGTAAGGGGTGGCTACACAGATTCAGGAATATGTTTGGACTGGAAAATATGAAAATTTAATGGAGAGAAAGACAACATTCACATAACTGTTATCACAGTAAATTACCATTGTTCTATTTTATTAGTTACTGCTGTCAGTCTCGTACTGTGTTTAATTTGTAAATTAAATTTTATCATAGGTATGTATGTGTAGGAAAAAACATAGTATAGACAGGGTTTGGTACTGTCCACATTCTCAGGTATCCACTGGGAGTGTTGGACATATCCTCTGTGGATAAGGGGGGAACTGCTGTAACATAGGTATACAATAATTATTAAATAAGCGTGGTGGAGAAGCCAGTGAATGCACCCTGTTAATGAAGATGAATTGTGTAAAACACACTGAGAGGTAATAGATAATGCAAACACCATGTGTGTTTGGAGTTCTTATCTATTCACCAGTTTGATAAGGCCTAACAATATGGTTAGATCTTTAACACAGTTTTGAGGAGCTGATTATTTTCAAAGTTACCAGAAACCCACAATAAGAATTTCTGTGTATTCAATTTGAAATACCAAGCCAGCAATATTGTGATCTCAAATTCCTGATCTGTTTAATGGTAGGCAATGGGAGAAATACTAGGAAACATAAAGAACTACAGTCCCCACTCTCACCCCATCACTTCCTTAAGAAAAAGAAAAACAAATATTGAGTAAACTGGTTGCTAAAAGCAAGCTCCCATTTATTTTTTCCAATTTGGAATTATAAGTAGAAAAGGCAAAGGAAGCAGTGTAAGAAGGTGGCCCCAGGCTATAAACAGTCAAGAACAGCACAGAACGAAGAGAAGACCTGAACAGAGGAAAATCAGGTGTGACTGGGGTTTCTGTTGGAGGCTACACTGTCAGAACTGGGAGGAGAGAATCAAGTGTCTGACTTTGAATAGCAGCAGTTCCACCAGTTTCGAAGCGGTAGAGCACAGTGGTTGAGAGCTGGGAACTAGAGTCAACCTGCTTGGGATCCTAGGCCCTGCTCTTCCCCTTACTAATTGTGTAACCTTGGACAACTTGTTTGACTTTTACAACTCATTATTATCTCCATTTTTTCAAGTGACGATACTTGAAAAAATGGAGATAATGTGGACCTCGTGGAGTAGGTATGAGTAAACAATTCAGCTCTTGGTTCATCGTAAACATTCAGTAAAACGTTAAACTGCTGTATTGGTGTTATTCTTCCTCTTTGTTAATACTCTGTACTCTGGTATGGAGAGGGGAGAGATGAAATGCTCACAGCACTTCAGGAGTGATTAACAGTTGTGTGGGAGCCTAGGTCAGGCTTATTTTGAGGTGCATGCCCCACCGAGGTCAAACACACCGTGTGTCTGGGCCCTCCGTGAAGGTGGGGGGCTGTGATAGGGGCTCGTAAGAGGCGTAGGCAGGAGGCACAGGCGGGCCTCCCCTTGGAGTGGCTAAGCGGGACTGCCTTTCCTGGACACTTGACAGTGTCACCTCCCCTGCCTCCAGGGCACTAGAAGCCTTGTGTGCTCCCACGCGAGCGCTCTGGTTTCGGAGGCGTGACGGCCACTTGGCGTCCACCCCCCTCTCCTAGCCCACCCTCACCACTCGCAGCTACCGCGGAGGGGTTGTGCTCCGACCGTCAGCACAGTCCTAGCCTCAGCTCCCTCGCCTCCCGCGCAGGCGCCGCCAGGGCCCCCGCCGCCATGTTTCCCCTGCCCGCGCGCTCTCCCCCTCCTCCTGCCTCCTCACCTCTCCCCTCCTTAACTCGTCTGCCGCCCCCTGCCTCTCCCCACACCCCTCGGTGAGGTCAGGCGGAGGCGGAGGCGCTGCCGCTGCGGCTGCCGCAGCTCCGCTCCTATTCCGGGGTCGCCTGGAACAGGGACTTTGAAAAATAACTGGAGCGGCGTTCGGTTTAGGGTCCGCGCTCTCCGCCCGCGCGAGGACAGGGCGAAGTGACCACGGCGAGCTCGGGGTGAGGAGGTGCGGAGGCCGGTACCTCGTAGCAAGAGGGAGCAGGGGCTGTGCCGTGCGACTCGTTCTTTGGCCCTCGCAGCTGGTGGACAGGCGGCGGGACGCTGGGACGCGCGGCTAACAAGGTGAGTCAGGGTCCTGAAGTTGCAGGGGCTCCATCGGCCGCCCCCCCGCGTCTGGGACTCGGCGAGGCGAGCCTATGAACGATAAGGAGTTGGGATCTGCACTAGGGGCAGAGGGACAGGGACCCAGCTTCGCTCTTTGCATGTCCCCCCTCCCCCCATTCTGTCGCGTGCTGCTGCCCGCCCTCATCTCTGCATCTTCTCATCCCTACTTCCCGGACTAGCTGGCTTTGCCAGATGCTTGGGTTCTTTTAGGACCCCAGAACGCAGTTTTTCTTTGCTTCTTTGTTATCCCTCCAAGATCTTCTCGTCCAGGCTTCGCTGTCGGTGCCCTGACAGTCTGGGGTCTCTCAGTCCGTCTGGTCCCCACTGTCGCTTGCCCTCTAACAGTTTGTGCTTTGTGCCTCCCAACTCATCCCTTCTTCAGCGTATAACTTGGAAGGCTTCTCTGCTGGCTTCCTAGTCAGGAACACTCGTCTCTTCCTCCAAGCTTTTAATTCTGCTCTGAATGTCTTTATCTCTTTATGTCTTGACTTATTTGGTTTAATCACAGTCGATTGGTGATTTTCTTGGAAGCTTGCAGTCTAACAACGTACAGTTTACTGCAAGTGATGGGAAGGATCCTCTAGTAAATATCAGCTAAGGAACTTAAAAGTTTCTTTCTAGGTTTCAGTAACTTAGTCCAAGAACCACAGCCACTTAAAATGTTTGTATGTTTGTATGTAATCCTAGCACATGGCCCTAAATCTGATTCTTCTCCCGATGCTGAGCAGGGAGAGGAGATAGGGAGAGAGAGAGAGAGAGATAGGGAGAGATAGGGAGAGAGAGAGAGAGAGAGAGAGAGAGAGAGAGAGAGAGAGAGAGA